>NC_142398.1:2350000-2507500 GCF_059441095.1 Idiotropiscis lumnitzeri | reverse complement strand
GACGATCTCCTTTGTTTTTGCAATGTTGAGTTGCAGTCTGTTGTCCTCGCACCAAGCCGTCAGTCTCTGGACCTCCTCTCTGTAGGCTGTCTCGTCACCTTCCGAGATCAGACCGACCACTGTCGTGTCGTCAGCAAACTTGACGATGGTATTGTGACCGTGGGCCGGGCTGCAGTCGTAGGTGTAGAGGGCGTATAGGAGAGGGCTCAGCACGCATCCTTGAGGGGAACCGGTGCTCAGCGTACGGGTGGAGGACGTGTAGGGGCCGAGCTACACAGTCTGGGGTCTGTTGGTCAGAAAGTCCTTAATCCAGATGCGTGTGAGGGCAGGGAGGCCGAGAATGTCCAGTTTGGCGACGAGGATGTCCGGCATGATTGTGTTGAATGCCGAGCTGTAGTCCACAAAGAGCATCCTTGCATAGCTCTGCTGTTGTTCCAGGTGGCCCAGCACAACATGCAGAGCAGTGTCGATGGCGTCCTCAGTGAATCTGTTAGCCCGGTATGCAAACTGGTAGGGGTCCAGAGTGGGAGGAAGGCAGTCCCTAATGTGCTGGAGAACCAGCCTCTCGAAGCACTTCATGATGACTGGTGTGAGACGAACAGGACGGTAGTCATTCAGGTGGACGGCGGGTGACTTTTTGGGGACAGGAATAATGGTGGACGTTTTCAAGCAGGAGGGGATGACTGCTTGAGCCAGGGAGCGGTTGAAGACCCTGCAGAAAACATGTGACAGTTGGTGGGCACATGCTCTGAGGACCTTGCCCGGTATTCCGTCGGGTCCAGTAGCTTTCCTGGGGTTGATAGCCAGGAGCGCGCGCCTCACATCGTGTTCCTCTACGGTGAGTGGGGGGGGTTGAGGCAGTTGAGGCATGAAGTGCGGGGGGGTGACGGTTGGGGCGAGTCAAAGCGAGCGAAAAAGCAGTTAAGCTCCTCTGCCAGCGATGCACTCGGGTCTACAGAGGTCGTGCTGCTGCCTCGGAAGTTGGTGATGCTCCGTAGACCCTGCCACACCTCCCGTGGTCTGTTGCTGGCAAGGTGGGCCTCCAGCCTCCTCTTGTAGTTTGCCTTGGCTAGTTTGATGTCTTTGCTCAGGTCAGCACGAGCCACCCTGCTTAGTCGCCTGACCTGAAGGCAGCGTCACGGGCCTTGAGGAGATTGCGGACCTGGCTGGACATCCAGGGCTTCACATTTGGGAAGGTCCGTATGGTCCTGTGTAGGGACACAGTTTCCATGCAGAACTTGATGTAGTCCAGTACACAATGCGTGTAGACATCAAGGTCCTGATGATCAAAGAGGTCCCAGTTGGTGTCTTGAAAGCAGTCCTGTAATTCACTCATGGCCTCATCACGCCAGGTTTTCACAGTCTTTGTGGTGGGCCTGAATCTGCGCCTGGGGTGTACGGCAGGTGCGAGCTGCAAGGACAGGTGGTCTGACTGGCCGAGGGGGGCGAGTGGGAGGGCCCTGTATGCGTGCTTGATGTTCGAGTACACATGGTCGAGAGTGTTGTCTCCCCTCGTTGGGCACTTGACATGCTGGTGGAACTCTGGGAGTACAGTCTTTAAATTGGCCTTATTAAAGTCTCCCGCTACTATGTGAACGCCATCAGGGTGGGCCCGCTGATGTTTATTGATGACGCACGCGAGTAGCGAGAGCGCCGTGCTAGTGCTAGCGTCGGGAGGGATGTAAACAGCTGTGACGATCACTACCGTTAGCTCCCTCGGGAGAAAATAAGGCTGGCATTTAACAGACATGAACTCGATGTCGGGGGAAGAGTGCTTCTCGACGATCACGTCGTTATTGCACCAGGATTCCGTGATGACGATCACACTGCTGTCTCGCACACAGCGGTTTCCCAGGATTTGTAATCCCAGCTCGTCGATTTTGTGGACCACGGATCTGGCGTTGGTGAGGTAGAGACTCGGCAGTGGTTGCCTGTGGGGCCGCCGTCGCAGCCGCTTCTGCTTCCTCTCTCTGCGTCGCCTACGCCGCCTCCCGGTCCCGATGACAAGCCACGGTGAGCCGGGCGGCCTCGCCAGTTCGTCCGGAATTTTGCGATCATAGCAAAATTCCTCTGTGATGGTTATTTCGCATCGATATCCAATGTCCACGATGTCCTGGCGGGTATATCGATGCTGTGCCTCAGTTGGTGCCAATAAGAACAAGCAAACACTAATAAAAAGCAACTTATATCCATATATATATATATATATATATATATATATATATATATATAAAATTAAATTTTTATAGTAGGTAGATCATTTTGCCTTGGTCATTTTATAAGTAGCTCGCATGCTGAAAAAGTGTGAGCACCCCTGCTCTAAGGAGTTTCTATTGCTGGCACTATTCATTCGGATTCCCGATGACAACATTTCATGTCAACGGTGCTGAAAGAGTTAAGGACATTCACTGTAAATTGTATGCGTTATTTTTTAGTAGTGCGAGTTTACAAATCTTTTGAGGTGTCTTTCGCGTTTTTAGGCTCACAGGGGGCATTCAGATGCATGATGGGAGACGTAGTTCAACAACAAGACCCTAATAAGCCCCTCGCAAGCTCATGGACAAAGATTAAAATGTACATTTTCATAATTAATTTTAGTTAGTTTTATTTATGTAAAATGCTTTTTTTTATTAACAAATTTTTGTCTTATTTCATTAATGACGTTTCTCAATTTTACTTTTAGTTATGCAGTTAATTTTCCTTCACAATTATAACCTTTGCGTGTGTGTGTGGGGGGGGGGTGTTTGTGTGTGTGATGAGCCACAGTTAGCACTTCCCATGAGAAATCAGCTGCATTTCCCAGGGCGTGAGCCTTTCCACGAGTCAGCATTCTTCAAGCATGTAGGTGTGCGTGGGAAACGGGTAATGCTTGATCATGAGAACTTCTCACACATACAATCAGCTGATTGTGCACATTTACGTGCATATAAGCACTCATGCATACACACACACACACAAAGAAATGCGAGCTAATGGGAAGCAATCACGATGCACACCAAAGTCAATTCTAAAATGTCCATCCATCCATTATCTGTACCGCTTCTCCTCACAAGGGTCGCGGGGGGTGCTGGAGCCCATTCCAGCTATCTTCGGGCAGTAGGCGGGGGACACCCTGAATTGGTATTTCTAAATTGTATCAAATGTATTGTATTTTACTCGTAACAATTCAATTTTTTTTCAGCTAAACTATTCATATTTAACTTGAGTTTTTCCACAGCACATCACAGGTGAGGCGGCTCATCGCACTTTACCTACAATTACATGATTGACGTCATATTACATAAGAGTAAGTAGGGTTTTATTTATTTTATTTTATTTGTGTAACAGATCTTTTAATGAATAACATTTATGCTCTTGGTTTTCAGTAGGCTATAATTTGGCAGCATTTCACAGCCGCTCGTCACCTCTTGTGCGCTCACTGACGCATCACAAAAGGCCTAAGACCACCTTGTTGTTTTACAACACAGAGAGGCCAGTTTCTTCAAAGCGAGCTTGCTTTGCCTCCAATCGACTTTACAACTCAGGAAATCCTGCGGTGTGATCCGACCGGCCTCATAAATAACAATTCACTCAACGGAGTTACTATTTAGCCTGAACAGCCAAGCTAAGCTCAAATGTCACTTGAGAACCATTGCATGAGCATTTTCTGAACATACTGTACCTGAATATTTTAGTCCCATAAACTACAAGATAAATAAACATGAAGTATCACAATCTATATCTTCAAACTAAGAACAATTGGAACCATATTGACTTTGGACTGCGGAAACTATTGTCTGAAAAAAAGAAATTCTTGTGGTGGGATAGTCATTTCCAGAGGTCCAGGAAGCTTTGTGATGGGGTCCTGTGGTCTTGAAGATTCCAAAATGCATCTGCCGTCCTGAACATACTCAATTTGAAGATCCAAGAACTGAACCGTGCACTTCCAGGAAGTACGAGTCCCAAGCGCGAATGCAAAAGGTCCAGGAAATATGGCCTAAACCAGGGGTCTTCAATCCTGTTCCTCGAAGGCTGGTGTCCTGCCCGTTTTCCACCTCTCCCTGGTGCAACACACCTGAGCGATCGTTATCTAGCTTCTGCAGACCTTGTTGATTATCTGATCATTTGAATCAGCTGTGTTGCAGCAGGGAGAGATGGAAAACCTGCAGGACACCGGCCGTCCAGGACTGGATTTTGACACGCCTGGTATAAACTTTCGGAATTATAGTCCAAATTCATCCATTATCTGTACTGCTTTCTCCTAACTAGGGTCGCAGGGGTGCTTGAGCATATCCCAGCTGTCTTTGGGCAGTAGGCGGTGTACACCCTGAACTGGTTGCCAGCCAATTGCAAGGCACACAGAGACAATCAAGCATCCGCCCTCACACTCATACCTAGGGGCAATTTAGAGTGTCCAACCAACCTGTCATGCATGTTTTTGGAATGTGGGAGCACACCGGAATACCCGGAGGAAACCCACGCAGGCACGGGGAGAACATATAAACTCCACACAGGAAGGCTGGAGCCGTAATCGAAACCTCGACCTCTGCACTGTGAGGCCATCGAGCTAACCCAGTGATTCTTAAATAGTGGGGTGCGCCCCCCAGGGGAGGCGCGGTGCAATGCTGAGGGAGGCGTGTGGGACCCTGGGGAACATGTTTTTTTGCAGTTTTGGGACCGAAAAAGGCGATCTCAGACAACGCGAGTTTGAGCTCGTCAAAGCTGTTTGTGCCCCTAGTTCACCCAGTACTGGTTTAAAAAAAGTGTCGCCCTGTCACGCAGTACTAATTAAAAAAAGCGTCACCCTGTCGCTCGTTGACCCGGAAGTGATTTCTTTTGCCGCAACTTAACCGCGTCAAGTTATCTTGCGCCGTAGCGGAACTTACTTTATTTGAACTATATATAAGTCTGCGCACAGCAGAAGCAACAAGCTACGTGATGGCAAATATACGACTCAGCAAACAAGTAGCGTGCTAAACGAGGAGGCGAGCAAGGAGGCGCTAAGCACGCTAAGCGCTAAAATGAATTGCTTCAATGTATGCTCGACTTTTAACAGAAGTCTGACTCGAACCGCGTTTGGGCGCAGAGCCAACAGCCATGAACAGAAATGTTGTATTACAACCATTACGTATCTAAACATAAAATAAGACGACGGCTACGTGAGCAATTTAGCAGACGCTCTCAGGCTAGAACTCGGAAATGGTTCATGTTAATAAAGTTAAAAAGAAACAAAACAAAATATTTATCATCTCATCAATATTTGCACAACAGTACTGAGTTTCGAGATCCTCACAATAGTCGTTCTCAAAATGATATTTTTTTCATCAATTTAGCTTTGCCAAGGGATATTTTATTGACAATCTAACATTAATATACAAAGAACATGGACAAAATGTAAAGAAAAAATGGTGGTGGCGGGGCGCGAATTGTTTTCTTCTTGGTGGGGGGGGGGGTGACAGGAAATAATTGAGAACCACTGTGCTAACCTGTCGTCCACCGTGCCGCAGTCCAAATTCACTTCTGAGGCAATTTACTAGAGCTGAAAGAGGACGTTTTGAGATGTCCTGATACCTTCAGAGTCTGCAGCGATGAAGCTTTAAATTCCAGGAATCCCTCAGAGAGGATTTCGCTGGTCTGTCCGTTTTTAAATCACATTTCTATCCTTTGGCTTTCAACCGACATGAGTCCCGACATTGTTTTCACGCTTTATTTTGTTCACTGTTTTTATTAAATTAATTTGTTTTATCTGTCTTTGTTTGTATATGTCTAATACATGCACATCACTTGGTAGGCAGTTATGGTTGTTTTTAAAGAGTTATTTAAATTAATTTGATTTGAGGAATGACAAGTGCCAAAAACGAAAAGTTTTCAGAACTTTAGGTGGAGTTGCTCATCTGAATTTCCCATGAATGGATAATGAAATCTTAACGAATTAAATGAAAGTTAAGAATTGAAATTAAAGTTATTTGCGAACCACGTTTGGGGGTTTCTTGAGGACCGCCTGCACGCGGCATGTTGAGAAAACGACATTATTTAGAATCGTTGGAGCTACAATTTCACATCCAAGTGACTAACTGCTTCAAGGGCTTCGTTTGTGAAAGGAAATAAAAAGTGAAAAAGCAATATTAATGAAATAGTAACAAACTCACATGTTGCATATTGTTGGAGATCCATGTGTCCAAAAGTAACTCCAGCCTGCTGCTGTGGTATTTGCTGGTGGTCTTCACCGCGATGAACACGTCTTCCGCGGTCAGAAGCTCCATAGGCTCGGGCGGGACGCTGCTCCGCGCCGGCTGCCTTATGGCTCTACTTTGCCGGCTAAGCCGCCTGAAGTAGTCCGTAAAAACCGCGTGGCTCGCTGGAGCTCCTTCCACCGCCTCCTGCTGCGCGCGTGTGACGGCGAGCACGCCGTAGATGAGCAAGCAGAGGACGACGACGCGGCGGTGCTGGTGTCGGTCCCCCGCGGACCTCCACATGTTGCTTGCGTGAAGATGTTTACCAGCTCTGTCATCTAGGTCGGAACCGAACTGCAGAACGCGACAGTTGCCGTAAATTGGGTCACACTGAACTTAAACGCGGTTGCAGTTCCCTGTGAGCAAGGAAGCGCCATCAATGGGCGGTGCTGGATTGCTTAACCGACCAATGGGAGACTTGAGCGCCTTTTTGGGGGAGCTCAGAAGACTATTAAAACCAGTGGGGCAGATTAAAGGTTCCAAACTCTTCACTGTGGGGTGGACGTGCTAACCAGTCGACCACCGATAATTTTTGGAATTATGATAATTATAGGGCGACTGGATGGACGACTGGTTAGTATGATGGCCTCACAGTGCTGCGGTCGTGGGTTTGATTCCGGCTCCAACCTTCCCGCAAGGAGTTTGCATGCTCTCTCCGTGTCTGCGTGGGTTTCCAGTTTCCTCCCACATTCAAAAATTAGCATGGCAGATTGATTGGACACTCTAAATTACCCCGAGGTATGATTGGGAGCGCGGATGCTTGTTTGTCTATGTGTGCCCTGCGATTGGCTGGCAACCAGTTCAGGGTGTCCCCCGCCTGCTGCCCGAAGACTGATGGGATCGGCTCCAGCACCCCCCTGCGACCCTCGTTAGGGGAAGCAGCTGAGATAATGGATGGATCAGTAAGATATAATAAATATACAAGAATATAATGAAAAAAAAAATCAAATGATAAGTAAAATAAATAAATAAAATAAACAAAGATAAAAATGTTGCAAATTATTTATTTATATATATATATTATACATATATATATATATATATATATATATATATATATATATATATATATATATATATATATATATACATATATATATATATATATATATATATATATATATATTTTAGAGTTCAAAATTAAAGCATTAACTCAGGTGATTAATCCAAAATTTTTAACTCAGTTAAATATTTTAACTCAATTAACTCAGTTTGATTTACTTCAAAAATAATTTGCATACTTATCAAATATTGTGCTATATTAGCTGTACATCTTCAGCAAGTCTCAGAACAAAACACTGTGTTCAAGTTATCACTGGGCCTTGCAAACCATCACTGCTGGAGTGGGGCGCTTGTGGGCAGTTTTGAAAAATGTTTTGTAGAAAAATGCCTGTAAAGATGTCTCCGTTTTGATTGTATTCAAGAATCCAAAAAAGCTATTAGAAGTCTTTGAATTAAATATACTTCATATTTGGTGATTTTGCATCAATTCCAAGATATCATTCAAGTAAATATCTGTTACAAGCTTCGCAAAAAATAGTAGTTGAAAAAAGTAATTAATCGCAATTAATCATTGAATTTATTGTGATTAATTAGTTAAAAAGTTAATCACTTGACAGCACAAATATATATATATATATATATATATATATATATATATATATATATATATATATATATATATATATATATATATATATATATATATATATATATATATATATATATGGTGTACACTCGCCCGAGTTGTGTGCGGGCAGCGTGGGTTCAGTTCCCACTCAGTGACGGTGTCTATGTCTGCCCTGAGACTGGCTGGCGACTAGTTCAGGGTATAGAGCGCCTTTCGCCCGTAGTCAGCTGGGATAGGCTCCAGCACCCTCCCCGCGACCCTGTACAGCCGGGATGTCCAAACTTTTTGCAAAGCGGGCCGGATTTGAAGTTGCAAAATGTGGGGGGGGCCGACCTTGGCTGACATTCACTGCATAAACAACAATATATTCAAACACATTTTAGCAAGCGATTCTGTGTTTCACATTTTGCTTTTTTATTTGCATTTAAACCATCAAACATGTATTTTGGTTCATTTGAAATATGAACATCACATGCAATTGAATATTTGCTTAACTTTTTATTCTTAAACAGAAGTAATTATACTCTTGAGTGCAAATAATATTTGAACATGAATTATATTATGAACATGAATTATATTATCATCATGGGAGTTCAATGTCCACAGAATTTTTGAAAAACAGAAATGATTACCACAAGTGCAGGACTAATTTGATATCTATGACATATCAAATATAAATGTTGATTGAAAATTTTATTCTGGAATGAAAACCGACAACTTGTCTGAATTTGTGACTGAACAAAACAAAATTAAGTCAGTTATTTTAATGACAAATGACTTGCCTGCATTAATGTGACGGGTGATACTGAGATCTGGACTGCAGCACAAAGGCCAGGTCTGGCTCAAAGGCAGAAGTATTAATGCGCAAGATGTCTCGCAGATGAGAGTCTGTGAGCCGTGTCCTCAGACGACTCTTATTTAAGTTCATTACAGAGAATGTCTTTTCACACAAATACGTCGACCCAAACAAGCTCAACATTTTCTTAGCAAACTCTCGAATCTCTCGAAACCTGCCTTTATCCAGCTCTCTGTAAAAGTTGGCAAGAGAAAGTTGCTGGTGCCGACTTCGGCTCTCGGCGTCACACTGCAACTCAATGAGCTCCAGCTGTAAATGGGCTGGAACATTGTCTGTGTCCACTGAGAAAGGTGATGAAAAAAGAGCGATGTCCTTCTCAATAGCTGCAAAATCCCGAAAGCGTTGTGTGAACTCTTCAGCCAAAGATTTCATATCTGATGCGTACCTCTTCGTTTGTGCACTGATATTGCTCTCTGGGAATCTGATTATGATTTCTTGCAGCGCTGAGAAATGTGCAGTATTGGGCTGGGTCTGCGACAGGTGTCTTTCAAACAGTTTGAGCTTGATTCCAAAGGCTTTGATGTGTGAAAATAGTTGGTTTATGACTCCGTCTGGTCCCTGGAGACTGGTGTTCAGGACATTAAGGTGCTTTGTAATGTCAACTAGAAAACCCAAATCAGCTAGCCACATGGGGTCACTTAGTTCTTGCATAGGTTGTCCCTTTTCAGCCAAAAACTCACAGATTTGCTGCTTAAGAGAGTAGAAGCGCGACAGTGCAGAACCCCGACTAAGCCATTGCACGTCAGTGAAATAGACAACATCTCCATATTCTGCATGGACATCGCTGAGAAACTGTTGAAACTGGCGGTGGCATAGCGCTCTGGAGCGAATATAGTTAATAGTCTTTATCACCGGTTTCATAACATGTTCGTATTGGAGATGACCCCCTTCTTCACTTACTTTGTTACATATTAGTGTCGCTAATCCACTTCGTTCGCCAGCCATGGATGGTGCGCCGTCCGGAATAATCCCAGAAATTTTATTCCACGGGAGTTTTAAGTCATCCACGGCAGCGCAAACAGAAGAGAATAGGTCTGTTCCTCTCGTTTGGGCTTTCAGGCTCTGCAGGTCAAGTAGTTCTTCAGTAACGTTCATTTCATTGTCCACTCCTCTCAAAAAAATAAGCAACTGGGCAGTGTCCGAGGCGTCTGTGCTTTCGTCGCAAGCCAGCGAAAAAAAATCAAACTCCTTTCCTTGGACCCCCAATTGTCTTTTGATGTCTGACGACACTTCCTCAATCCTGCGTGCTACGGTGTTACGTGCCAGGCAAACTTTGGCAAACTCTTGCTGCTTCTCGGGACATATTTTCTTCGCCATAGTCATCATGCAGTCTTTGATAAATTCACCCTCGGTGAAAGGTTTGCAATGCTTCGCGATCAGTGTTGCTACCTCGTAGCTAGCTTTCGTGGCATTCTCATTTGACTCTCGGGCTCTTGCAAAATACTGCTGCTGTGAAAATAAACCCGCTTCAAGTTGCGCCAATTTCTTGCTGCGTTCCTCCCCGGTCAAATTGTCATACATGTCAGCGTGTTTCGTTTGGTAATGTCGTTTGACATTGAACTCTTTAAAAACAGCCACGGTCTCTTTGCAAATGAGACAGACACAGTTGTTACGTATTTCTGTGAAGAAATAGTCCAATTTCCACACATCTTTGAAGCGTCGACCCTCGCAGTCCACTTTCCTTTTTTTGTTTATTGTCGCCATTTTATAAATTGGGGGTAAAGGTCACCCGGGCTGATGCCTTGTAGTGATACTGCCTCTAGTGGGTAAATTAAGAACAGCAGTTAGGAAGAGCGCGCACTCAGTACTGTATATGTGCGGGCCAGAATGTATTAATTTTATTACAGAGGCTGTGGGCCGGATTAAGTTTGACCCCGGGCCGCATTTGGCCCCCGGGCCGGACTTTGGACATGTCTGCTGTACAGGATAAGCGGTGTGGATAATGACACATGACATATATATATATATATATATATGTATATATATATATATATATATATATATATATATATATATATATATATATATATATATATATATATATATATATATATATATATATATATATATATATATATATATATATATATATATATATATATATATATATCCATCCATCATCTATACCGCTTCTCCTCACTAGGGTCGCGGGGGGTGCTGGAGCCTATCCCAGCTATCTTCGGGCTGTAGGCGGGGACACCCTGAACCAATTGCATGGCACATAGAGACGAACACTCATACCTAGGGGCAATTTAGAGCGTTCAATCGACCTGCCATGCATGTTTTTGGAATGTGGGAGGAAACCGGAGTACCCGGAGGAAACCCACGCAGGCACGGGGAGAACATGCAAACTCCACACAGGATGGCCGGAGCCGGGATCGAACCCACGACCACTGCTGTCTCTCACTGTGAGGCCATCGTGCTAACCAGGTATCCACCATGCCGCCCTATATATATATATATATATATATATATATATATATATATATATATATATATATATATATATATATATATATATATATATATATGTATATATATATATATATTTGCAGAATTATTTGCGGCTATTTGAATACTAGGCACTAAGATTTTTATTTATTTTTCTTGTTACGCGCTAAATAGTCTGCACCGCAGCATCATGGACTTTATTCGTACTATACGTACTGTCAGTCCGTGCGTAGCAGCAGCAATGAGCTGTGTGATGCAGATCATCTCCTCCGTGGTGACAAGTAAACAACCCGACTAACAAGTAGTCAACTTTAACCGAGGAGGCCAACTTGAACCCGCTAAGAGTGCTAATGATAATAGTAAATGCAGAGTCGGGAAAGATGTACACTTGACTTTTGACAGATGTTCGGGCGGAGAGCCAACTGCTATTAACGGTAATGTTGCAATATGTAGCTAGACATAAAATAATATGACGGCTATAGTAGCAATTAAGCAGACGCTCTCAGACTGGAACATGTAAACGGATGACATCATCATGACAAAGAGGTTCAGCCTTAGCGGACATATGCTTGTGTAAATGAAAACGTGAAAGAAAAGCCTTCTGGGTGGGGAATTAAAATGACAAAAAGAATACAAATGGAACAATCAATACGCAGGCAGTGACTCTGTCATTTTGTGTGCCCTGCGATTGGCTGGCAACCAGTCCAGTGTGTACCCCGCCTACTGCCGGTAGACAGATGGGATAGGCTCCAGCACCCCCGTGCCCCTCATAAGCATAAGCGGCTTAGATGATCAATGGATGGATTACTTTGTTATACTGGTTTATCTGACTAACTTTACTAAACTTCAGTTTAAAAAAAATGTTTTTCTCCAATTTTAAGAGTGAAGTATTTCATCCTTTTGACACCTTATATGAAAGTGTGACATCAAAGAGAGGGTGCATAATTAGTCAAGATAGATTTCAGGTTTTTGCAACACTTTGCAATCCGTTCCCAGTTTCCCTTTGTGTGCAGTGTCTCCCCTGTTGTCCATAGAACACCGTGTCCCTCAGCGTGTGGCAGGATTCCGGGTGCAAGGTCACTGTTCGATGAGCCTCACTTTGAGATTTTCTCCGTCGCCCTCCTCCTTGCCCCTTTCTGTTGCCCATCTCCTTACAAAAAGTCCTTAATTCAACTTTGCTAGGAGCTTCTTCTCAGAAGTAAGTCAAACAAACAAAGGAGGCTTTCTTACACGTTTGGGCACACAGTGTGTGTGTGTGTGAGTGTCTTGGCGTGTGCGTGGGGGTGTGCGTGTGTGTGTGTTGTTTGTGGTCGTCGTGGCGTCAGTTGCTGTCAGGGGTTTTGAGTGCCACAATGTGCATCTTATTACAAAAAAATATTTTCAAGCAGCAAGAGAACACAATGGCTCTGTTATGTGATTTTTTTTCAGCTATACTTTGCGTTTCAATTCTTTGTCAAAGATCACACGAGACACACGCGGATGCTTGACAATATTTGGGAACTCGCGGTTGATCTGAAAAGACTCCACACCCCTGTTGAAATGCAAGGCTTTTGTGAGATCAAATGACACCAAGATGAATGAATAGTTTTTGTTTTTTAAGTTATGTGGCCCATTATCTGCCCTACTCATTTTGGGGTGGATCCTTTTTGAGCGGGAAAATGATAATAAATAATTGCAATAATCTGGTTTAGGGATGTCCTGATCACACATAGTTGCCACCCAAGTCGCAATTAGATATCTTGCCAATATAAAAAAAAAAAAAAATTATTTAGTCTAGAAAATTTCTCCAAATGAAAAACAAAACTTAAAAATTTATGCAACAAATATTGTAAAAAAGACCAAAGTTTATGCTCAACGGAGAAAAACACTATTAATAATCTTAGGATGACAAACCATGCCTGAAAGAAATAAAACTTCTATACAGAAAGTTTCTCAAACTAAGAACAAAAGATGCGCGGTTGAAAAAATAAATATAAATGTAAAAATAAACTTGTGCCAATTCTAAAATGTCAAAAAAAAAGATTCCTGTACCTAATTACTAGATAAAAGTAAAAGTAGTACAAAAAACACATGGAGTGTTCTTGACACATTGTTGTACAAAGGTAAGGCCAAATCAATTATTCCAGATTACATGATGAAGGATAACTCAGAAATTTATAGAAAAGGGGAAATTGCTAATGAATTTCACAATTACTTTGTGAATTTCTCTATCTTTGCTGCTGTAACAGTGCAAATTTCCTCTTTGTGGGACTATTAAAGGACATCTTTATCTTTATCTTATCTTTATATTGGACCGAGTTTATCACAAAATATCCCAGCCGAAAATGTTGATTATGGAACTTTACCATATAATGTTAATAGTGTTTTATCTTGAAAAGGAGCAAGCGAGTGAAATTTTGAACATAGTTTAAAAAAAAGACGATTTAGATACGAACAAGTCACAATCAAGCAAATTATAGATGTAATAATTGACTCCTTCACATGTATACTGTTGGAATTTAGCTTTATATCAATGTTAGAATTTAACTTCAACCCAATGTAAACTCAAATTAGTAATCTGACTCCAATTTGCGACTTTACCCAACTCTCACTCATCCAACAATATGCGCGCTCGTTCTGCAATAGAAAGGTATCAGGAAGCCGGCATTTTCACGCACAAAGTGGATTTATTCCCAATACAGATTTTCTACATGGCACCTGGGTCTCGGGTCCCTCTCAATACAACTCTACACCTCTCTTGCCACCAGTGAATGTGTTCTACCTCCGAGTTGCCCAGTAATGATTCATACTATACAATACGCAAATGGAACAGAGTCAAAGGCATCCTGGCATGATTCTATTGGCTATGTGTATCCTGCAGTTAACTTTAGCTTGCTCTCATTGGTCTTTCTTCTCCCGCCGAATCCCGTGGCGACTCCTCCTGCTTGTGCTATCCCCCGATGGCCGCTCCTTCGTCCACTGGTCTCGGAGTCATCTCGTCTCGCTCAGCACCATCTGCTTCTAAAACATTCCATTCATGCACAACCCCCGCCACCAGTTTCGCGCCACCAGTCACACTCTCAGCATTTTACAATATCACATTTTCATACACTGGATGCACCAACATCTAATGAACTATGTTAAGCTCAAACTCTTATATTCCTTTAATAGTCAAATGTATGAAATCCTTTAAGTGTAACCGAAGTTTAGACCATGCTAATGACAAGACCCTCAGGAGAGGAATGCAGGAAGATTGGATCACAGCTGCACCACAGGAGGTGTGAACGAGACACCTCTGAAACAACGGACTTCCATGCCGGGACCACAAAAGTGGCTCCTAGCAGTCTACCCTTTGTTCTGTTTAGATTGACTTCCATTTACATTATCCTTTAATACGTAATTTGTCATTTACAACGGATTTTTCCACAAAATATGAAAATAGCCAGAGTGATTCCAATCTTAAATATAGAAATATGAACGATTTCTTAAATTACAGACACATATCATTACTATCACAGCAAGGCAAAATTTTGGAAAAATTGTATACGATTAGACCGAATACATTTATAGACAAATATAACATTTTAAGTAACAGTCAGCATGGAGTTCGCTCTAATCACTCAGCTACTACAGTAATAATGGAATTAACTGAAGAAATTTGGTGTCATGTTCCATTTCTGTCATGCCTCATGTTTTTGTTGTTTTCTGCTCAGCTGACGTGGGGGCGTTCACTCCAGCACCTGTTTCCTGTCTTGTCGTCACGGCTGGAGAGACGCGCCCACCTGCCACGCACCTGTTGCCCATTGATACCATGATTACCTTGCTATTTAAACGCGCCGCGCTGACGTCTCAGCGTCGGATTATTCCCTTGTGCTCATGTCCAAGTTCCAAGTGTTTACTCTCGCCATTCTTGTTAACAGCTTTACGTGTTTCTCGACCTCGTTTCCGCCCATTGACTATGCACCCAACCTTTGTCCTGCTCGGCCGTGTTTGCTCGCCAATTGGCTTATCTTACCCTTTTTGTTCGGTTTTTGTTCCTTGCCTTTTGCAAGCGTTTTCTGTTTTCCGCGTAGTTTTCCTGGTGTGATTTTTCCACCAGCGATTTATGTTCCACTTTCGGTACCGCGTAATTGTTTGTATAGATCTGTTTTTGTATAAAGATTTTGCTACTGGAATAATAAATTCCCTGATCACGAATCTCTGAGCCTGCGTTTTTAGAGTCCACTCCTTAGTGCGCGTACTGACAGGTCGTCCATATACATGTAATCCACTTTCCATTACTAATTTTTACGAAAATCACTTAAAAAGCACACACAGTATTTCAGATATCAAAGTGACTAGTCTTCAGAGGCTTCTTTTTGTTGGGGTTCGCCGGTCAGCGAGGAGGGCGAGGACCCAAAATGCGAGGAAGCGGGGGAAGGTGTAACTTAAAGGGAATTTATTGAGTGAATCAAACAAGGAGAACCAACGTAGCAGGGAGCAAAATAACAGAGGCAAACTAAACGTGACTTAACTGGACTAAGGACAAAGAACAAAACACGACGGGAACGAACTAAGCGGGGATATGAAACTGGACAGGGACAGGTGACAAGAGCTGGGGGCATGAACGAGAACAGGGAAGGTAGTGGCGTGCAGAATCGCAAAGGCGAGGGCAGCGATGTCGGGAAAGAAAGGCAATGCACCGACAATGGGTTGTCGGAGTGAGGTGTTTAAATAGTCCGGTAATTATGGGAGCAGATGGGAGTCAGGTGTGCGAGGCTAACGGGGAACAGGTGCTTGGCTGGTGGGGACGGAGTGCTGAGGGGAAACGCCCCTACTCAGCTGACAGAAACCAAAACAACAACAAGGAGACGCGAAAACAACGACAACACCCTGCCTTGACCGACACGGGTCATGACAGTACCCCCCCCCTAAAGGGACGGATCCCAGACGTCCCAAAACAAACAAAAAAAAATTGTCCAAAAACGAGGGTGGGCGGAAGGGGTCGGGAGGCGGAACCACGTCCCGCGTTCGAGGCCGGTCTGGCGGATGTCCGGGAGGCCAGACCAGCAAGTCCCTTCATGGCCATTCAGGCGGCCGTCCGCGAGGCCAGACCAATGAGTCCAAGAGTGGCCATTCAGGCGGACGTCCGGGGTGACCCGAACGCCACATGGAGTCCGTTGACGAGGCTGAGCCGAGAAGCGGCGGCGGGAAGCCGGATGCAGCAAAGGCAGGAGCTTGGGGCGGCGGCGGGCCGGGCGCAGCCGAGACTGGAACTTGGAGCAGCAGCGGACCAGGCGCAGCCGAGACAGGAATTTGGAGCGGCGGCAGGGCGGGCGCAGCCGAGACCGGAACTTGGAGCAGCGGCTGATCGTCGAGCGCCGCCGAGACAGGAACTTGGAGCGGCGGCTGATCGTCGAGCGGCGCCGAGACAGGAACTGGGAGCGGCAGCGGATCGTCGGACTCTGCCGAGACAGGAACCTGGAGCGGCGGTTGATCGTCGAGCGCCGCCGAGACAGGAACTTGGAGCGGCGGTTGATCGTCGAGCGCCGCCGAGACAGGAACTTGGGGCGGCGGTTGATCGTCGAGCGCCGCCGAGACAGGAACTTGGAGCGGCGGCTGATCGTCGGATGCCGCAGAGGCGAGAAGCGGCGGCGTGTCGTCGTCCTCCGCCGGTGCAGGAACCGGGAGCGGCTGCGCTTCGTCGGGCGCCGCTGAGGCAGAGACGAGGAGCGGCGGCGTGTCGTCGTCCACCGCCGGTGCAGGAGCAGGGGGCAACGGCGGGTCATCGATGGCGGCGAGGCGAGAAGCGGCGGCGTGTCGTCGTCCTACGCCGGTGCAGGAACCGGGAGCGGCTGCGCTTCGTCGGGCGCCGCTGAGGCAGAGGCGAGAAGCGGCGGCGTCCAATGCACCGCCACCGAACGTGACTCTGGACGGCGGCGGACGCAGGACGCAGGACGTGCGCCGCCGGGTCATGGACCTGAGGCGGACGCGGGACGTGCTCCGCCGAAACGTGAGCTTGGGACGAACGCAAGGCGTGCTCCACTGGAACGAGGACTAGGGGCGGACGCAAGACGTTCTCCGCCGGAACGTAAACTTGGGGGGGACGCACGACGTGCTCCGCCGGAACGTGGACTTGGGACGGACGCAGGATGTGCTCCGCCTGAACACGGACTTGGGGCGGACGCAGGACGTGCTCCGCCGGAACGTGAACTTGGGGCGGACGCAAGACGTGCTCCGCTGGGACGTGAACTTGGGACGGACGCAGGACGTGCTCCGCTGAAACGAGGACTTGGGACGGACACAGGATGTGCTCCGCCTGAACATGGACTTGGGGCGGATGCAGGGCGTGGTCCGCCGGAACGTGGACTTGGGACGGACGCACGACGTGCTCCGCTGGGACGTGGACGTGGGACGGACGCAGAACGTGCTCCGCCGGAACGTGAACTTGGGGCAGACGCAAGACGTGCTCCGCTGGGACGTGAACTTGGGACGGACGCAGGACGTGCTCCGCCTGAACGTGGACTTGGGACGGACGTAGGGCGTGCTCCGCCGAAACGTGGACTTGGGACGGACGCACGACGTGCTCCGCTGAAACGAGGACTTGGGACGGACGCAGGATGTGCTCCGCCTGAACATGGACTTGGGGCGGACGCAGGGCGTGCTCCGCCGGAACATGGACTTGGGACGGACGCACGACGTGCTCCGCTGGGACGTAGACGTGGGACGGACGCAGGACGTGCTCCGTCGGAACGAGGACCTGGGGCGCTGGCAAGGCGCTGGAACGGGGCTCAGCAGCTGGCGAGGAGCCGGGACGGGGCTCAGCAGCTGGCGTGGAGCCGGAACGGGACTCAGCAGCTGGCGGGGAGCCGGGACGGGGCTCGGCAGCTGGCGGGGAGCCGGGACGGGGCTTAGCAGCTGGCGAGGAGCCGGGACGGGGCTCAGCAGCTGGCGGGGAGCCGGAAGGGACTCAGCGGCTGGCGAGGAGCCGGAACGGGGCTCAGCAGCTGGCGGGGAGCCAGAACGGGACTCAGAAGCTGGCGAGGAGCCGGAACGGGGCTCAGCAGCTGGCGAGGAGCCGGAACGGGGCTCAGCAGCTGGCGGGGAGCCGGAACGGGGCTCAGCAGCTGGCGGGGAGCCGGAACGGGACTCAGCAGCTGGCGAGGAGCCGGGACGGGACTCAATAACTGGCGGGGAGCCGGAACGGGGCTCTGCAGCTGACGGGGAGCCGGGACGGGGCTCAGCAGCTGGCGGGGAGCCGGAACGGGGCTCAGCAGCTGGCGGGGAGCCGGAACGGGGCTCAGCAGCTGGCGGGGGGCCGGAAGCGGGCCGGGCGCAGCAGGCGGCCCGGGCGCAGCCGAGACGGGGGCCCTGATCCCTATCAGCCTGCCGCCATAGGGAGTCAGGGGACCGGGAGACACGAGGGACCGAGACTACAGGTGCTGGTGATCGTGAGCTAAGAAATGCCGGGGAAACGTGGTCAGGTGCGGAAACCGACGGTGAACGAGGGGAGCGAAGTGGCCGTGACTTTCATGATTTGCAGCGTGAAGCGCGCGAGGTGGAGTGGGAGGTGGTCTGAAAAAACTCAAAGGAAAAGGGTGTCAAGAACTGTTCGGGGGGAGGAAGGTGATCGGTCTTAACTGAGTCCGGGTTGCGCTGGGCGTCTAATAGATTATAAATGTACTCGAAGTCGTCCTCATGATCCGAGTCGACCAGAACGTGCGGGGCATAATGCTCAAAATCCTCTACGGAGTCGGGAACTACCAGAAAGTGAGGGGGTGCAAGCGCATGGTGCTCAAAATCTTCGTCGTAATCCGAGTCTATAATCAGGTGTGGAGGTATGCCGGGTAGGTAGTCAATAGCATAACCGTGAGACGAAGGGGAAGAAACAGACGAGGTACGAGAGGCGGAACCTACGGGAAGGGCACGGGGTTGGTCGGCAGGCTGATGAGGGCGGTTGTCCGAGCGGCGGCGTCCATGACGCCGCCGTGAGCTTCTCGCAGGGTCCTTCTTTGGTCGGTGCATTCTGTTGGGGTTCGCCGGTCGGCGAGGAGGGCGAGGACCCAAAATGCGAGGAAGCGGGGGAAGGTGTAACTTAAAGGGAATTTATTGAGTGAATCAAACAAGGAGAACCAATGTAGCAGGGTGCAAAATAACAGAGGCAAACTAACCGTGACTTAACTGGACTAAGGACAAAGAACAAAACACGACGGGAACGGACTAAGCGGGGATATGAAACTGGACAGGGACAGGTGACGAGCTGGGGGCATGAACGAGAACAGGGAAGGTAGTGGCGTGCAGAATCGCAAAGGCGAGGGCAGCGATGTCGGGAAAGAAAGGCAATGCACCGACAATGGGTTGTCGGAGTGAGGTGTTTAAATAGTCCGGTAATTATGGGAGCAGATGGGAGTCAGGTGTGCGAGGCTAACGGGGAACAGGTGCGTGGCTGGTGGGGACGGACGGAGTGCTGAGGGGAAACGCCCCTACTCAGCTGACAGAAACCAAAACAACAACAAGGAGACGCGAAAACAACGACAACACCCTGCCATGACCGACACGGGTCATGACACTTTTATCCCAAAGTATTTTAATGAGATGCACATGACTGTACTGCGCTGCCGGAAAAGCATACTCAACATTTGGATGGGAGACAAGTTCTCGTAAGAGTTATTGAAAAGACAGATGACAGTTTGTTGAAGTCAAAGATAAACAATCCAAATGCTGTAACTTTTCCTTCTTGATGTTAACGACATTACAACTGTTTTTAAATTTTTAGAACGTATTTTATTTGCAGATGATACGACTAAATGATGTACTACAAGTCATGGAGAACTAGTTTAAGAAAATTGTTAAGTGGCTCAACGCAAGCAGAGGGTCTTTAAATTATAATAAAACCAAATTTATGATTTTTAGTTGCAGGAATATAGAAGTGGAGACAACATTGTGCACTTTGTCACCACGCTTCGCCCATACATTATATGAACAGCTCAAACGCTTTACAATGAAATATCATTGTATATCATGTCATGTCATGTCATTATCCACATCGCTTATCCTGTACAGGTTCGCGGGAGGGTGCTGGAGCCTATCCCAGCTGACTACGGGCGAAAGGCGCACTACACCCTGAACTGGTCGCTAGTCAGTCACAGGGCAGACATAGACACCGTCACTGAGTGGGAACTGAACCCACGCTGCCTGCACACAACGCAGGCGAGTGTACCACTACATTATCAGTGACCCATTGTATATCATCTCACATCCTATCATTAATATCCAAACTTTGCCACAAATGGACATTTTTTTCTGGCAAGTTTGTCTTTAAATGTAAATATGAGTGTCAAATCATCCCAAGTTCATCCCAAAATGGCAGGCTTCCTGCATCTTTTCAGCCATTGTTTCTTCAGACTTTTTTGACTGTCTACTCATGCACGCGTGTGTGTGTGCGCGTGGTTGCGCGTGGGTGGGGGTGTGTGCGTGTATGTGTGTGTGTATGGCTACAAGGAGGACTCTTGTCATCTTAAGCAGGACTGTACAGTCATGTGCATCTCATTAAAATACTTTTGGATAAAAGAAGCCACTGAAGACTAGTCACTTTGATATCTGAAATACTGTGTGTGCTTTTTAAGTGATTTTCGTAAAAATGAGTAATGGAAAGTGGATTCGATGTATATGGACGACCTGTCAGTACGCGCACTAAGCTGATTAAATCGCACTGTGTGAATCCATAGACATGTACACTACAATCTGAGTCTGTGTGCTTCTTGTGTTTGATGATTGAAGCAAGAATGGTCATCACATGATGAAAAAACTGTGTGTGTATTAGAAGTAATTCACTCCGATTACAATAGAATTTAGTCCATTTCGGATATAATTAAATCAGATTCCAAGATGACGCAACTGTCAGGTTTACGTGGAGGTTGAGGAAGAGGAGGACTCAAACACAGGGAAGTAAGGCAAGGGAAACTTACATGGTATTTATTTAACAAAATAAAAAGCAAACGAGAAACTTGAAAATAAAATATCAAAGTACAAAACAACGGGGAGCAACGAAACACATGGAGTTAACTAAACTGGGCCTCCACGACCGAGATTCCCACGTTGCCGTCGTGTGGAGGCTTGAGCGGCTCCCTGGAGTGCAGCTAGCACTCTGGGGGCCTGACTAAGAGGAATCTCACCCTGGTGGTCGAACCAAGCGTTAAAACTTGCTCTCGACTACACACCTCAAAAATGGCATGGCTTTCAGGGATGAGACAGGAGGTGTGAAAACCACACGAAACTACTACTAACTAAACTGGAAAAGGTGAGACAGGTAAGGAGGACAACTGACGTGGATATGAACATCTGACACAGACAATGCACTGACAAGAACTGAAAGTAAACACGTGTTAGAATAATATTAAGAGGTTATTATACATTTGCCGTGATGCAGCTTATTTTAATATGTAGTGCATATAACATGTTGCAGTTTAATATAGTGAACTATGCTGAGTGTTTGCAGTGTGACGGGGTGATACAGGGAGACACCTCTACTGCAGGGAGGTGTCTGCAATTGGCGGGGCGGTGGCACTTCTTCAGAAGTAAACAACATCCAGAAGAGCCCTGATAAGTTGGCATCGAAGTCTGAAGCAAGCAACTGGGTCCTGATAAAGGATGTTGACGTCAAAGTCAGCTGCGATCCATGGCGACACCCCAATGATAAACCGGACTGAACCAGCTTTTGAGAAGACGAACTGTACCACCCTTGAGTGTAATCTGATTCCCCGATGTTATAAAAGGGAATGTGTGAAAAGCATCGAGGAACAGAAGGAAGATAAAGTTGTCAAATAAACTTTGTTTAACCTTTCTGTCTCCACTTGAGCTGGGTGTCTCTCCTTTTAGCTTACGAACACTATATGTCAAATTGGCGAACCTGACATACAATTGGTCCTTCAGAGCCGTGGACCCAATATACTGGAGGCGTCCAGGGGCGAAGCCGACGACCGAGGACAATCGTGGCCACAACAAGGATTTATTTTTTATTTTTTTCCAGGATTTCTTTTCTTTTTTTGTTTTTTGTTTTTTGTTTATCTTTTTTTATTATTTTTTTGGACCTGGTCCTCGACTTTGCTACTGGATGCTGAAAGTTGAAGGGCGGCTGCGGAGAGAGACGTTCAGCTCATCTTGGGTGAGTGTGTGAAGTCCGAATGTGATGAATGAGTGTGATAAATGTGGGCATTTGAAGGGGTACGTAGTTAAATTCTGCGTTAACAGGAGGGCGGACTCCTCTGCAAGTAAGTAGTTAAATTCCGTGGGGATATTGTGGGGACTAGACAGAGTAAGTCTTTAAAACTGTGTAAAACCGTAAGAATACTAGTCAATGTTACGTGAAGAGACAGAGATAGTCTATAACACTGATAGAGGATAACAGGGGTGTATCCTCCACGCGCGTTTGAAAGGGGAAAAAAGAGAAATAAGGGGAAAAAAGACGAGGGGAAAAAAATAAATAAAAAGGGAAAAATAGTGTGAATGTAAAAGGGTGCATGGAGGCTTGCAACCTCATTTTGAAACAGGAAATTTAACTGACAACTGTCTGGGAAGCAGAAGCTTGGGAATTACCTAAAACAGAGTAATTGTCAGCCTGTTCAGGGATTGGAGAACAGTTTAGGGAAAAATGGGGAAATCAAACAGTAAAAAAAGCTAGCAAAAACGATCCGAAACAACAATTAACGTGTAAGGACTGGAAATTTATAGAAAGCCAATGTCCGGATAAAGTAAAACATTTAAACTCATGGATAACAAAATATGAATTCACTGGTCAGCTTAGTACACAAAAAATAGTCGACTTACAAAATAAAACGAAGAGAAGAGAGAGAGAAAAAAAAAAAAAAAAAAAAAGAGGTGAAGAAGCAGCTACCAAGCCATTCATAGGTGTGGCTGTGTGTGCGCTGATAGATAACGTTCTGCGAGGCAACATCCTTGCAGACATGAAACAACAAAGTCTTATGCAAGAGAAAATCTATGGCTAGAAAAAGGAGCTACTTTGACTAATGGCATATATGTCAGTTCAGAGAAAAAAAAAAAAAAAAAACAATTCTTCCAAAAAATATTTTTCGCAATATTGACACATGTTGACACACATGTCAAACAGGAGGGAAGGTATGGTAAGACAGATAAACCAATTTTATACAACATATGGGTTTAATTTTTTCTCAAAAGATTTTTTGAAGAGCCTGCATGATCTGTGCTCGACACAATTGTCAGGGAAACATAAGCCCAAAACGAGGACAGTTTCCCCAAGCAACATACACCTTGCGCATTGTAAGAGGGTCATCTCAACCGAGACACCCGACAAGGGGAAGGTAGGCAAGCCTGGTGACTAGGTGGGGGCAGATCAATAGGATCTGAAAACATTTTAGGCCAGTGAAGAACTATAAGCCACCCTACCCTATTAGGGGTCTCTCGGCCGATATGACTTTCGCGTGGATAAAGTTTGAGATTTTGTGTTGTGCAGCCTTGGTTGCAGTGAAAGCTTTGTATACACCAACATATACACCGATAAATAATAATAATGGACATTCAACTGAAAATCTTAGGTTACCTGATAAGATGGACTTTACATCATGCGCTAGGAGCAACAGCATTGCTGACTCAGCAACAATGATTTGTTTGCCGACTAACAAGGTAACAACTGCTATTATACCATGGTCTGAAGTTAAATTGAGTGAAGCATCCGTTTTCAAAGTAGGACAACATGCGTATAGTGCGCAAAGTTATGGACGCCGGTACACATGGTACTTAACTGTGAGAACTAGAAGATGGGATGGACTGGTAGCAGAAACGGGACAAGACTGGTCTGACTGGACGACTGAAAAATGTGCAAAAACTTTGCGGAAGAAACTTTCATTAACACACGTAGCGATAGGAATTCAGTTAACTATTAACTCGACAAATTGGGGATGCGACAATAATCCGTGTGAAGAATTAGATTTAAGCCCATATTCTCAAGGGGTAGATCCTTATCATACTATTGTAATTTGTGTATCTACCATTTTAGAGAATCCCGTTGAGGCTACCCCTATAAAAAATATAGAGACCAAAACTTCGATGAAAAAACGATCTAAAATGGTGCTAAAATTTAAAGGAAAACTCTCTGTAGATGATCACTTTTTGGCTGTTACAGGAGTTACCCAATTAGGAAATAATTGGCTACTATTAATGGAATCAGCTGCTAAGACTGCAAATTCTAGCTGTGTTTCATGTATGGGCCCGAGACCATTGCTACGAGTAATTCCAGCAGCTCTTCCATCAACATGCCTTTTAGAAGTAATGACAAAATTGACGCCTAATGCGGATTGCATTGCTTGGAATGATGTCTACCCGGCTACGAAAGCAACGAAAGATAAGCCTATCTTTTCGACCGATGTGGCAGTGGCTAACTTTACTTGTGTTAATCTTACAGGAACACAAAATAGAGTGGGAGGCTTATCATCAGCGTGGTGCAAAACAACTCTGCTCCAATCAGGTACACTACTGCCACGCAGCGATGTGTGGTGGTGGTGTGGGGGTACTAAATTATTTGATTCATTAAAGGACGCAGTTGGAACTTGTGCATTGGTGTCACTTCTCTTACCAGTGTCTATTTTTCCATCCACAGCAGGGGACATTCAAAGAGCAGTTGAAGGCCACGAATCCCCCTATTATTACGCCAGGAAAAGACGAAGTGCTTCCTGGAGGGATGGTGATATGACCTATTTGGATGCAATTGGCCAACCAAGGGGCGTACCAGATGAGTATAAGTTGGTAAATCAAATCGCAGCGGGGTTCGAGTCCATTCTCCTTTGGATTACACCGAATAAGAATGTGGATCGAATAAACTACATACACTATAACGTGCAAAGATTGGGGAACTTCACTGAAGAAGGATTTATAGCTATTAAAGAACAATTGGCAGCAACATCACTCATGGCATTTCAAAACCGCATCGCGGTGGACATGCTGTTGGCAGAGAGAGGAGGGGTTTGCGCCGTGATTGGGGATCAGTGTTGCACTTTCATTCCTAACAACACTTCTCCGGAAGGGTCCCTCACAAGAGCCATTACAGGCTTGCGCGCCCTGAACCGAAAGCTGAAGGAACACTCAGGTGTGAGTACCTCTGCATGGGATGAGTGGTGGAACAAAACGTTTGGTAAATATAAAAATTTGGTATTTTCGGTAATGATTTCTATAACAATGTTCACCTCAATCCTTGTACTGTGTGGATGTTGTTGTATTCCCTGCATTCGCGTTTTGATTGTCCGACTTATCTCAACAGCTCTCGCTCCAACAAATTCCAAACTACAGGAAATATATCCTTTGATTGATTACAGAAGTGCTGGTGATGGAGGAGACACTGATGACCAAGTTGATGACGACGACTGAATTTACCTGGGAGATACTATTCGTTAATCCAAAACGCTCAAATAAAAAAAAAATAAATAAATAAAATAAAAAAAAAAAATTAATAAATAAATAAAGAATGATAAAGGGGTCTACATTTGCTATCAAGCTAATGATTTGATGGAATTAAATCCTTGGAAGTTCCATTGATGATAATTTTTTGGGGCAAATGTAGAATAAACAGGAGGGAATGTTAGAATAATATTAAGAGGTTATTATACATTTGCCGTGATGCAGCTTATTTTAATATGTAGTGCATATAACATGTTGCAGTTTAATATAGTGAACTATGCTGAGTGTTTGCAGTGTGACGGGGTGATACAGGGAGACACCTCTACTGCAGGGAGGTGTCTGCAATTGGCGGGGCGGTGGCACTTCTTCAGAAGTAAACAACATCCAGAAGAGCCCTGATAAGTTGGCATCGAAGTCTGAAGCAAGCAACTGGGTCCTGATAAAGGATGTTGACGTCAAAGTCAGCTGCGATCCATGGCGACACCCCAATGATAAACCGGACTGAACCAGCTTTTGAGAAGACGAACTGTACCACCCTTGAGTGTAATCTGATTCCCCGATGTTATAAAAGGGAATGTGTGAAAAGCATCGAGGAACAGAAGGAAGATAAAGTTGTCAAATAAACTTTGTTTAACCTTTCTGTCTCCACTTGAGCTGGGTGTCTCTCCTTTTAGCTTACGAACACTATATGTCAAATTGGCGAACCTGACAACACGGAACTAAATAAAGCTGCGTCACGGCAAATGTATAATAACCTCTTAATATTATTCTAACAGTAATGCAATAAGATATGTCACAATTCACTCCAATTCCTATTTATGAATCATGGCAATTATGATAACATTAGCTGGGTTTACTTGGAGGCTTGGATGACAAATTAAACCAAATGGCCAAACAGAATGAAAATGCTCCATATAAACACCTCAATCAGAGTGAAAAGGCCAAATAGGAACTGAAGATCACTTGTACTCAGAGTAGTGTTGTGTCGTTCACAAACGATTCATTCAAAAAGAACAAATCTTTTCAGTGAACGTGTGTGAACGAATCACTTTTCTCAGTTCATTTGATCTCAGCTATGTGCACGTTGTCAATCTTCACGAACAACCAACGCTATTGGCGTTCACAAAGCAATCTGTGACGTCATTTCCCGTTCGCCAACCATTCGGTGAGTGAACGTGTCGCTGCTGTTTCTGGTTCACGCGAATGAGAACTCCATGCAGTACATCAGTTCAGTCAGTGAACACTGTTTTGTTGAGAATGATTCACGATTCGGCAAGGAAGGAACCACTCACCAACTGCACTCATTTCGTGCTCGCGGGCACACGCTTTCAATGGCATCCGTTTCTATAAGCTAACGGCTAATGCTAAATCCATCCAAGTACCGGGAGCAAGCGGCAAGCGCATGAAAACAAATAAGAGCGAATGACAAAATTACAGTCCCTCGCAGATCGTGATGAGGCGCGCCAGTCTGCAGCAGCCGGGAGAGGACGTTGTTATAAGGGACATCGTCATTTCAAAACATTTATTGCAGTACATTTCAGATAGCACATATGTGAACTTAAATATTATCCTTTCTGTCTACTGCAACTATTAAGTGGTGCAATCATCAAAATCCTTTTTACCATTAAATTGCACCTTTATTTCAAAATTGTTTGGTTGCCCGAGTGTTTTTTTAATTCTCGTTTGTAATTAAAGGCAACAGAACGTTTAACAACCAGACATGCACTCATCCGTTTAATTTGACAGCCTGCACTTCGGAAAGCGTGAAAAAAAGAACACACTCGTGAACGATTCGGTGAACGATTCTTTTTGATGAACTAATTCTAATGATTCAGTTTACTTAAAAGAACTGTTATGCCCATCACTTATTCAGAGGGGTGGTATGTTCCTTTTGACAATCATAACAGTCATCGTGTAAACAAATCATAATTATCAATATATATTTTTCACGACCATTAGGCGCACTTTAAAGCCCCAAATCTTCCACATAACAGACTAGGTGCCCAGTTGTGCCATACGCCTTGTATACTGGCCATGATTATGTACATATACTATTCACTCTAGTAGCAGGTCTGAACCCCTATTGAGCATTGCAAAGTGCATGTTGGCACACCCTGCTGGTCAAAGTCTGAACAGACCAGTATGTATGTGCAGGACAAAGGGGGCGCTGTCCACGATGTCGTAGCGGGGATCACCTCTCCGGGTCTGGTGCGAATAGGCAGTTTCTTTTAGAGGGCTTGGGAGCGTGTACACAATCACTGGACGTCTCGTCCCATTGGCTGTGGCTTCTCGTTTCCGTGCGGCGGCATGGCGAGAGTGCTGCATAGAGAGGATTGTGTGTGGCGGGCGTTCTGCGTACAGAGGATCGTGCGTGGCAGGCGTTCTCTGGCAAGCGTCGTACGTGGCGGGCGTCGTCTGCGTGGAGCGAGTTGTGCGGGCGTGATCTGCGTGGCGAGAATCTCCCGATCCTCCGGTGGCACCGTCCTTATACGCTCAGCTCATCCCTGCCTGGCCCATCGGGCTCGTCAGGTACCTAGGGAAGAAATTCACTCTCACGTGCTAGCACGCACAGACGCACGCACAAACACCCCCCCACACACACACATTGGCTGGCAACCAGTTCAGGCTGTCCCCCGCCTACTGCCCGAAGATAGCTGGGATAGGCTCCAGCACCCCCGCGACCCTATTGAAGAGAAGCGGTACAGATGATAGATGGATGGATGGATGAATAAAGCGGAACTAAGTGTTGTGTTGTGACGTGTAATGTTCCTGCACGGACACTGGGGAATAAGGACAAAAACATAAAGAATACTGCTGACTCATAACTCATGGGGTCGTCTGTCTCTCACGTACATAGCAAACATTACATGGTGTTAGAAGTGAGATGGTAATAATGGATGAGGGGGACGCAGCACAAAGACAGTACGGCTACGGAGGGGCGGCGATGCCTCAGTTAGCCGCGCCCGGGTGACTGAAGCGTTTCAAGCGCTACAGAGTAGCATCAGGACTGCATAAGCAATCGCAGGAGTTCCAGGTTCATGTACGCTGCCAGCAACGATGCGGAGGAAATTTTAAACGTCCTACCAGTGACGGATGCCGAGAAGAACTCCTACGATGCCGTTACAAGGGCTTTCACGGCGCATTGCGTTAGCAAGCGGAACATCATCTTCAAGAGGGCGCACTTCAAACGGCGGTGCCAGGAGCAGGGAGAAACTGTGGAGTCCTTCATTACAGCGGTGCACACGCTAGAAGAGTTCTATGAGTTTGGTGTTTTGAGAGAAGAGCTCATACGAAATCGCATTGTTGTGGGCATAACCGATGCTAAATTGTCAGAGAACTTGCAGTTGGATGCAGATTTAACATTGGAAAAGGCTATGACAAAGGTGAGACAGAGTGAAACAATAAAAAGGCAACAGCCTGTCCTAAGAGGGGTTGCAACCGGGACAAATCGAGACAATACAGAAGAAGTCTTCAAAGCAATTTAAGGCAACTAAAGACAAAACAGACGCCAAGACAAGTGAGTACACTAGGTGTGGACTGTGAAAGACGCACCCTCGGTCTGAGTGCCCAACACGCGATGCAGAATGTAGGAGATGTCACAAAATAGGACATTTTGCAGAAAAAAAGTGTTGATCTGCCGGAGGAGTGCACAACGTCACAGAACTCCACGACAAAGATGGAGATGAAGAAGAGTTTGCATTCCTGGGTGAAATGGACAGCATGGGGGAAGAGGAGTGGAGTGAAATAATGCACTTAAATCAAGGTGAAACACTTGAAGTTGGACACTGGAGCAAGTGTTACAGCGATTCCAAGCACCATCTATTCCCCACAAAAACAAGGATCATTGCGGGCGCCACGAAAAGCACTGTATGGTCCAGGCAGACAGAAATTGAACGTCGAAGGACGCTTTAAAGGTAAACTAAACAGGGCTCAGAAGACAACTATACAGGATGTGTACGTTGTTAATGGACTGTACAAACCATTGCTGGGTCTCCCTGCGATCAAAGCGCTGGGGATGGTAAAACGTGTCAGTGCAGTGCAGGCACAGGCAGAAGAATTTAAAGCTCAGTATCCAACAGTGTTTTCGGGGCTGGGGAAGCTGGAGGAGCCCTACAAAATAGAGCTAGAAACAGGAGCTGTCCCGTACGCCCTGTCAACTCCCCGCCGAGTACCTTTGCCCCTGCGAGACAAAATTAAAGAGTCGCTGGAGTGCATGGAGAGAATAGGCATGATTCCACCCGGTGACGCAACCCACACCGGGGTGTGCCGGTCTTGTCGTGGCACCAAAGGCACGGCCAGATAAAATCGGATTGTGTGTGGATATGACCCAACTGAACAAGTGGGTGAGAAGGGAGAGACACATCCGTCCAGCTGTAGACCACACACTAACCATGCTGTCCGGAGCAATGGTGTTCACAAAACTTGATGCCACGTCCGGGTTTTGTCAAATCCCGTTGGCTGAAGAAAGCCGGCTTCTCACGACGTTCATCACCCCTTTTGGCAAATATTGCTTCAACAGGCTACCATTTGGGATCTCATCAGCACCAGAGCACTTTCAGCGTTGAATGTCGCGCATGCTGAAGGGATGTGAAGGAGTAGTCTGCCATGCCGATGACATTGTCGTTTTTGGTGAAGACATCACAATGAGAGGTTACACTAGGTGCTACAAACTCTCAGGGATCGAGGACTGACGCTGAATGAGAAATGTGAGTTTTTAAAAGACAGAATTCTGTTTCTGGGACACTGTGTCACATCTGACGGCGTGTCGCCGGATCCAAACAAGGTCCGCGCCATCATGGAGATGCCTGAGCCAACTGATACAGAGGGTGTGAGGAGAATTATGGGCATGGCCAACTATTTGGGAAAGTTTCTCCCTCATCTCGCATCCTACACAAAGCCACTGAAGGACCTTCTCAGCGAGAAGAATGAGTGGCACTGGGGCGTGCAACAGAAGGACGATTTTCAGACATTAAAAACAGAATTGAGCTCGCAACGCATTCTTGCTCCATACTCATAATGGCATAGACGTTTGGCAGCTGACGCCTCATCCTATGGGCTCCGCGCTGTCCTCACACAGATGCAACCAGAGCGAGCATGGAGACCTATAGTGTTCATCTCAGGAGGCTTAACAGAAGCCAAAAAACACTATGCTCAAATTGAGAAAGAGGCTCTTGCGGTCACATGGGCATGTGAAAGATTAGCGCCATACATTCATGGACTGAGATTCAAGCTAGAGACAGACCTCAGGCCTCTTGTGCCTCTGCTTAGCACAAAAGCGTTGGATGAGCTCCCACCCAGAGTACTAAGGTTTCGCCTTAGGCTGATGAAATTGTCCCGGGGAAAAGGTTGATAACTGCGGACACCCAGTCGAGAGCGCCAGTTAAACACGTCCCGACACGGGATGAAAGGAACAAGGAGCTGGAGGTCAAAGTGTTTGTGGACACGGTGATTCAAAGTACAGTGAAACCCCGCTACTTCGCGGTTCACCTTTCGCGGGTTCAGTGCTTCGCGGGTCTAAAAAAAATATTCAAAAATTAAAAACTTTTTTGCCCGGGCACGATCGGGGTTCTCCATTCGCTCCGCTCCGCGGGGGCATTGTAGTTTCGCCGAGCGGCACGACGGGGCGCTGGAGCGGTTAGACGGCCGGCGTGCGCCGAAGAAGAGCGTGGGCGAAGAGGAGAGTGGACGAAAAAGAGCACGTTCCCCCGGGCACGATCGGGGGCGACGTTTCGCGCGGTTCGGACCGTACCAGAGCTCCGGCCGGCGTGCGCGGCAGTTAAGCCGAAGAGGAGCACCTTCCGCCCGGGCACGAGCGGGGCGACATTTTGCTCCATTCGGGACCGTACGAGAGCTCCGGAGGTGGCCGGCCGGCGTGCGTGACAGTTACGCCGAATAGGAGCACCTTCCACCCGGGCACGAGCAGGGCGACATTTCGCTCCGTTCGGGACCGTACGAGAGCTCTGCAGGAGGCCGGCCGGCGTGCGTGACAGTTACGCCGAATAGGAGCACCTTCCCCGGGCACGGGCGGTGTCAAGCGACCCCTAAGTTTAACCGAATGGAAGCTCCGGAGGAGGAGGGCATGCTCGCGTCACAGTTAAGCCGAAGAGGAGCACCTTCCCCGGGCACGGGCGGTGCCAAGCGGCCCCTAAGTTTAACCGAATGGAAGCTCCGGAGGAGGAGGGCATGCTCGCGTCACAGTTAAGCCGAAGAGGAGCACCTTCCCCGGGCACGGGCGGTGCCAAGCGGCCCCTAAGTGTAACCGAATGGAAGCTCCGGGGGAGGAGGGCGGGCGTGTGTCACAGTTAAGCCGAATAGGAGCACCTTCCGCCCGGGGCACGAGCGGGGCGAAATGAAACCGAGTTCAACCGAACGGAGACACGCTTCGGGGGAGCAGGTCCGGCGTGCGTGACAATTAAGCCGAAGAGGAGCACCTCTTCCGCCCGGGCACGAGCGGAGCACGAGGCTGTCAGTTATGAATGAATAAATAAATAAATGAAGAATGCGTACCAGCAGGTAAAAGTCGAAGTAATTAAATAAATACAAAAAGTAATTGAATAAATACAAAAATAATGGCTGGGGAATAAAAAAATAATAAATTTTAATAATAATTTTTTTTTTTTGTTATAACATGAATTTCACTCTCTCTCTCTCTACCCGCATTCTATATGGTGTACTGTATACAGGGGGGTATACTGTATACCTGTATAGTTTTTTTTTAAGCATTTTTGAAGGGGCGCCGCTACTTCGCGGATTTTCAGTTTTCGCGGGTGGTCTCTGTCCCCATTAACCGCGATAACCGGGGTTTCACTGTATACCAGCTACCGCTCCAAGGCTGAAAGAAATTCAGCAGAAGCAATACACAGACCCAGTCTGTGCCAAACTCATCCAATACACCTCTGAAACAATGGACTTTCATGCCGGGACAACAAAAGTCACGCTGGTGGCTCCTATCAGTCTACTACTGCCATTTGCTCTGTGTTTACAATCATGACTGCCATGATTACATGATCCCCCCCCCCTTTATTCCTTTGAGAAGAAGCATTGTTTACCGAGGGATTCTCTAATAAAATAGAGGGCTTGTTTCTGCCTCCGGCCTTCCTGTGTGGAGTTTGCATGTTTTCCCTGTGCCTGTGTGGGTTTTCGCCAGGTACTCCGGTTTCCTCCCACATTCCAAAAACATGCGTGATGAGTTGAGTCGATGCGCTAAATTGGCCCTAGGTGTGATTGTGAGCACGAGTGGTTGTTGATCTTATTGTGTGCTGCGATTGGCAACTAGTCCAGGGTGTATTGCGCCGACTGCTCGTTGTCCGCTGGAATAGGCTATAGCACGCCCGCGACCCTCGTGAGGAAAAGTCAATTAATGGATGGAACAATGTTTCTGTGTGCGAGTGATAATGAGGCCTAAAATAGGGTAGCCCATGAAGCATGAAAGGAGCTGACACCTTAATGTGATTGTGTGTGTGTGCGCGCGTGTGTGTGTGAATTGGGGTGTTTGTGCGTGTGTGTGCGTCCGTGTGGGCGTGTGTGTGCGCGCGTGTGTGTGGGGGTGAATGGGGGTGTGCGCGTGTGTGAGTGTGTGAGTGATAGGAATGGACACTGTTATCTCATCAGGGGTGGGAGTGTTGAAACTCACCTTAGTCGAAGTGTCACATCGATGTGACACCTGCGCATCTCAACTCCCTCGAAATGCTCGGCTCGTTACAGCTGCAACTTTGCCTGACTTTTTCATGTGTGTTAACTAATTATCATTTTATTTTTATAATCAATTAATCTCTCAATTGTTTTGTTTGTGAATTTGATTTAAAAAAAACATGTTTAAATGTCCGTGCCTTTATTCAAAAACTGTTTTTTTCAAATTGACAGTGGTCAAAATGTACAAAAAATGATTAGGATTCAGTTACTGGTTTTGTCCGTAACACGTCAGAAAAACAGGCAAAAATGTTGTCACTATTGTCCAAAGTAAAAGTGAATGTTTACAAATGTATTATTTTTAACCAACACGAAGACTAATAGTATTCTTTCATTTGGGACTACTTGAGAAGCTGACATTTTTTGTGGGCAATTTTGAATTCAACAAGGTACACTTAGTTGATTTGCAAAATAATTGAATTAAATGTTTTAATAATTGATTAGTTGTCCATTAATTGTTGCATCTCTTGCAGCAGCAGCAGGGACAGCAGCCAAACAGCACTAGCAACAATAGGACTCAGCAATTGGAAACAAACTGTTCAATAAATGTATGGACCTAAACTGGAATCACGACTCGACCAGCATTATTTTGGGTCTAAACTGCTGTGGAAGGATCGCTCCAGGCCTGTGAAGGAACGAGCCAAGGAAACTTACAAACACATAAAAAACTGATTCTGAAAATAGTTGATTTGAATGTGAATTACATAACTTGAATATACTTGAATTGAAAACTTAATCATTGAATTGAAAAACTGAATCTCAATTAGATGCACTGTATATTTATTCTTTAATTTGAATTGTTTGATCTGAATTTTTTTGTAGGAACTGAATCACAATAAATTTGAAAATGAATGTGTTTTTAAGTCCTCAAAAAAAGTGCACCTCACTAAAAATTAAATATTGCATATGCTCATATTCGGTTCGCGAAGTAAAAATTCAAACTTCAGTGACAGACATACGGCAACTTTAGGGTGCCTCTAGGATGAGCAATGGATACATAGGTACATAAGAATGACGATTAAAATATGTGGTATAAAGAGGTACAAAATATTGATGAAACTTATGGAAAAGTACCCTTACAGTATTTATCCCAGCACCGTCCATGGTAATTCCAAATTGTTTCTGTGTAAGCTATGCAAAGTGAGAGACTTTCAATGTCCATGCAATGGTGGCTGGCAATACTGATGATGCAGGTTTCGGCCTTCAAAACAAAGGTGCTGATCGGAGGAGATCTATGTCTTAAATTCATTTTCAAGTTTATTGGGATACAGGTCTTAACCAAAAAAAAAAATTCAGATCGAACAATTCAGATTCAAATGAAATAATAAAGATACTATGTATGTAATTCAAATATAGTTTTCTATACAAATATTCAAATTAAGCGCAATTCACATTCAAATCAACTATATTCAGATTCAGTTTCTAGTGGCGCAAATATCAGCCCATACAATACAGCTATTTCACTACAGTTGGCGCTGTAACAAAGCGCTTTCCATATGCTGTCACATAAATTAGCAGGAAATTAGAAACAAACTAAAACACATGACCAATAGATACCAAAACAACAGCAGAACAGCGACAGTCTCATGTTGTGTCCAAAGCTAAAGAATAAAAATGTCTTCAAACAAAGTGTCTTCAAACAAGTTTTAAAAGTGGACAATGAGGGGGGCTTGCCTAACATTTAATGGAAGCTCATTCCATAGGGAAGGACCTGTAACAGAAAAGTTGTGATTCCCTTGAGACTGCGCTAAATCCTCAGCACCTCCAGCCGCATTTGGTCGGAGCCAGGATTGGGATTATGTGATCCATCTTCCGAGCACAAGTTAAAAGACAAGTATTTTGGACCGGTTGGAGGGGCAACTGGTTGACTCCAAAGTAAAGTGCTTTCCACTGACATTGATTAGACGAACACCCCCAGGGAATGCTCTCGTTCATTTTCGGGACCAGATACTTGAATGTCGCCTCCACGCTTTGCCTTCTCCTCGCATCGTACTTGGACCGTTTTGTCATTTCCTCCTTGTTGAGCTCATGACATCTCGCTTCGTGACATTCACATACTGTCTACCAGTGCGGTGTAAGATGTTTTTTTTGAAGGTCAACATGGCCCCTCGCTGACTCTGTCAATAAAAGGACCTCATTAGTTCTTCCTTTTATCCTCAGAACGCTGACATTTGCTAAATTGCCTAGTGAAGAAGCAGTCTTAGCAAGCTGACTTAAACTCATCACTATGGATGAGCTTTGGCAAAGTTTTGCTGATGCTGCATAAAACATTGTGTCAACACATGGTGGTGCTAAAGTGTCTTAAATGTATATCTTTGGTCACAAATTTAGGTACACAGAAGTGTGCAATCGCACTGCATATTGCCAATTTACAGTGTGCTGGTTTTGTTGGGTTACAAGGAGTGGGATACAATGTGTGTTACATGTTAAGGCTGGGTGCTTGTGGGGGAAGAAAATCATAATCATCATATTCTGATTGATTTTGAAATCATGATTAAAACAAATGATTAATCATTTATTTCACAACATAGTATTTCGTACAAAATGTCCTTGTAAATGTGGAATGTGAAATTCAAACCTATAGCATTTCCATTCTGCGGCAGTACCACCTTAACCGTATTGCATCATTCCACATATTGAATCCATGAATAAGCAGCCGGCCTTCGTCTATTGTTCTATTTTTATTTTCACAAATCTTGGGATTTACTGGGATAATCTGGGATTGTCAATTTCTCAAATTTTCACGAGGTTGACTTGTTTGTCAATGCAAAACTACAATAGTCTGGGACCTCATGGATCTCCTTCACAGAAGCTTTCTCATTGAAGCCACTTTTGTCTTGCCTGGAGGAAATCAAGACCTCGATGGCGCTGAATTTCTTGAATTTCAATGGAAAGAAAACAAAAGTTAGAGTGTTTAGTTCCAGTTGCCCTTGTATTTCTCATCCTGCTGACCTAGCCCCACTGGCTCTGCATCTAGAGCCAAAAGTCTCGAACTTTGGTCTTAAACTGGACAGTGATTTATTATTTTTTTTTTTTTTGGGGACCACCAAAGTGGTGCTGTTGTTAAATCTTTTTTCAACTTGGGCAGCTGGCCAAGGTAGAGTATCTCCTTTCTCAAGAGCACTTTGAAACAGTAATTTAAGCCTTTGTCACATCTTGGCTAGATGACTGTAGTGCACCTTATTTTGGAGTCAGCCAATCAACTCTTGGGTTTGCTTTCCCGGCAGCGGAAAAGCAGGACTGGACTCTAAAAACGCAGGCTCAGAGAAGAGAGATTCGTAATCAAGGAATTTATTACTCCAGTAGCAAAATCTACATACAAAAACAGATCTATACAAACAATTACGCGGTACCGAAAGTGGAACATTAATCGCTGGTGGAAAAATCACACCAGGAAAACTACGCGGAAAACAGAAAACGCTTGCAAAAGGCAAGGAACAAAAACCGAACAAAAATTGCTTACCACCAAAGGGTAAGATGAGCCAATTGGCGAGCAAACACGGCCGAGAAGGACAAAGGCTGGGTGCATAGTCAATGGGCAGAAACGAGGTCGAGAAACACGTAAAGCAGTTAACAAGAATGGCGAGAATAAACACTTGGAACATGGACATGAGCACAAGGGAAAAATCCGACGCTGAGACGTCAGCGCGGCGCGTTTAAATAGCAAGGTAATCATGGTATTAATGGGCAACAGTTGCGTGGCAGGTGGGCGCGTCTCTCCAGCCGTGACGACAAGACAGGAAACAGGTGCTGGAGTGAACGCCCCCACGTCAGCTGAGCAAAAAACAACAAAAACATGAGGCATGACAGAAACGGATCATGACAGTACCCCCCCCTTAACAGACGCCTCCTGGCGGACCACCTGGCTAGCCCGGGTGCTTAGCGTGGAAATCCCGAATAAGCGAGGGGCACATGATCCAGGAGCGGGGGACCCATTGACGCTCCTCCGGACCAGAGCCTTCCCAGTCGACCAGATACTGGAACCCCCTGCCCCTGCGCCTAGAGTCCAAGATCTCCCGCACCGTGTACACAGGACCATCATCGATGATCCTCGGCGGCGGAGGTGGGGTGCATGGAGAAACCAGAGGGCATGATGAGACCGGCTTGAGCAGGGACACGTGGAAAACCGGGTGGACTTTCATGGTGGGAGGAAGCTTGAGCTTGACAGAAACGGGGTTAATGACTGAGTCCACCTCCAGCGGACCCACAAAGCGTGGACCCAGTTTGCGGGACGTTCCGGCCAAATTGAGGTCGCGGGTGGACAGCCATACCTTATCGCCGGGCTTGTACGTCTGGGCCGGGCATCGACGGCGATCAGCGATCCACCGATTGCGTTCGGAGGTGCGGGACAAGGCCGACCAACAGGTGCGTGGCAGGTGGGCGCGTCTCTCCAGCCGTGATGACAAGACAGGAAACAGGTGCTGGAGTGAACGCCCCCACGTCAGCTGAGCAGAAAACAACAAAAACATGAGGCATGACAGAAACGGATCATGACATCAACCAAGCATCTCCAGGTGGTCATAAATGCTGCTCGCCTCTTGACTGGTACTCGTAAAACGGAGCACATAACTCAGACTCTGGCATCCCCTTCAGTGGTTCCCTGCACATTTTAGAGTTCCTTTTAAGGTTATATTATCTGTTTTTATAACTTTAAATGGACTCACCCCACCTTACCTCTCTGAGCTCCTCTCCCCTTATGCACCTGCTCGATGACTCACCGCAGGCTCAGAAGGAATCGAGCCTTTTCAGTTGCTGGTTCCTCTCTTTGGAATGACCTCCCACTAAATCTTAGGCAAGCCCCCTCGCTTAAACTGGTCTTAAAACTCATTTTCATTCTCTCGCATTTCACTCAGCATGAGAGTTAATTTTTGGTTTTACTCTTTTTGTGCTTGATGGCATGGTGACCGACTGGTTAGCACGATGGGCTCACAGTGCTGTTGTCGTAGGTTTGATTCCGGCTCCGGCCTTTCTGTGTGGAGTTTGCATGTTCTCCCGTGCCTGCGTAGGTTTACTCCGGGTACTCTGGTTTCCTTCCACATTCCAAAAACATACATTGTCGGTTGATTGGACACTCTAAATTGTCCCTAGGTGTGAGTGTGAGTGTGAGCGTGGATGGTTGTTCGTCTATGTGTGCCCTGCGATTGGCTGGCAACCAGTTCCGGGTGTACCCCGCCTACTGCCCGAAGATAGCTGGGATAGGCTCCAGCACCCCCTGCAAACCTAGTGAGGAGAAGCGGTACAGATAGTACAATACAACTTTATTTATGTAGCGCATTTCACAACAGCTGGAGCTGTAACAAAGCGCTCATAGATGGATGGATGTTTTTGTGCTTTTTACTGTCTTCATTTTTAATTGTTTTATTGTGTGTTGTTCTGGAACTTACTTTTGCTCCATTTACAGCACTTTGAATACAGGTTGTCTTAAAGTGCTTTATAAAATAAAATAAAATGGGCGCCATGGCTCATTAGAGTAGAGTGGTTGTTTCCCAACCCAAAGGTTTTGGGTTTCATCCCTGGCCATTGTGACCATGCCAAAGTATCCTTGCGCAAGATACTAAACCCTTAGTTGCTCCTGATGGCATGTCATCAACAGGTAGATGTGACAGCAGTGTGAAGTGCTTTGAGGGCCTTAATAGGTGTAAAGGCACGATACAGGTGAAAGACCATTTACCATTTATAAATACAGCTGTGTTGAGTGAGTTGATGTTTTTTTAATGATAACACCAATCCTCATATTTTCATCTTTAGCTGCAACATAGGTACGTTGGGACTGTATTCCTAGCTTGAAAATGCAATTATATATAAATTAATTGGTAAGTGCACAAGAGACATCAAAGTGCTGAAAACCTGACTTGGCACATACGTGACATCACTCCCCCAAATGATAGTGCATATATGACATCTGACCATCCCATGTAGCTTCATGGTTCCCTTTATTGCTTTAATATTTCATAATGTCGACTACAGTTGTTTGTGGTGAGCCTGTTGGTTAGTAAAAGGGCAGTTTACCGTCTTAATTTTATTAATTGTTAACTATTATATTTTTCTTATTTTTTGTCCAAACTATGCATGTAACAGACAGTGGAATAGTAATTTGCAACTTTAATTGCTACATTACATATATTAATGTGTTAGTTTCTAGTTGTTAAATTTAAGTAATGTGTTATTTAGTAATGCGTTGCCAGCATCAATGGTAAAAATGATGTAATGAGTACCATAGCACATGGTTGATATATTGTTGGAAATGTGATTATACCAAAACTTCATTTTTGGACTTTGGGTGACTGAGACTCATTGGCGGGTCACATATGGTACATTGTGTGCTAGATACATGTAACATGTTGTATTACAGTGTAACTATAACTATATTGTATTACAGTGTAACTATATATAAAACACTTTTTTTTGTGATTACACTATTGCCCGGTAGTGTTTGTAACATGTTTCCCCTCACATGATGCATGTCCCTCGCATATGAACAAACTGCAGCATGTGTACCTAATGAAGTGACCCACAAGTGTGTGTCATGTGTGCATTCAGATTCACACGTGTAACTCCCTTATTGGCAAAACAGGAGCAATTTATGCTGGCCGGAGTTTGTGCCATCACTGGGGAGGTTGTTGATGGATGTGTGAGTGAACGCATGTGCGGAATGCTGCCGCTTGGCCATTTGTCGTGCTGCATGAAAGGCGATAAGAATCACACGCCAACTCATGGATGCTGTGTGTGATGCATTTACACTGTCACTGTGTTTGCGCATTGCTAGTCCCAAAGTATTTCCTGCTGTAAGGAGAGGAAATGTACTGTCACACACATACACATCTAGCACGCTCTCCTCATAATATACAATATTTATTTTGTACTGTGTTTCTAATGTACTTCCAGTTGTAAGTAGATGTGTTTTCACACATGCACAATTGCCACGCACATCCTAATATGGAATATTTATGACGACGGATTCATTTTGTGTGTTTATGTTGCACCGCTGTTATTTTCTGCCTATCACAAGGGATTACAGCAATGCTTTAAAATGTTTACTCCATATACAAATCCTCCCATTGGCACAAGAGACACATGATTAATATTCATATCAATAAACCATATCAGCTGGCCTCTCCTTGCGTAATGTAATATTTATGGATGTTTAACATACTGTTTTGCCCTTTCAACATTATAAAAAATCACATTGAAAGAGGTTGTTTAAAAAGATTTATTCCAGTGGTCTAAATGTTTCTACAGGGTCACCGTAGTTGTTCATGTTTGGTAGTGCGGAAACCAGATAAAACATAAACAAATTTCATCATCTTCTTCACATCACACATCATGTTAACAAGCTACATTTTCTCTCATGTTGCTCATTTATTTGTCCATTTACTTACGAAACGTATTGTCTATAAATCGGTGTATTTAACATTTAAAGCGAATGTAATGAGCCACTTTGATTGGTCCTGATTAAAGTCAACTGTGACCATTTGCATAGCAGAGTCTCCCACTCCCTCTTACAGTTCCACTGGACTGGGCTTGTCTACAAAAGTACCAACATCGAGTCCACCCATAGGCAGTGGTGTAGCAATGGACATGTTTAACAAGCACATAATGTTTGTTTGTCAAATCTGTTTGTCCATTTACACAAAATGTTTTTTAAGTTTTTAATAAGCTAGACTCTTTGCTGTATCAATTTTCCATTTACATATATTAAGCACAGTGTTTTGTTTGTTTTTTGGGCTTTTTTATACACAGATAAATTGCCGTGCCTCTCAAGAATCGTTTTCTTTGTTGCATTATACATCATTTTCGTCTTTCACACACACGTATGAACCAGTAACACCAGGCTGACTTGCTGTATTTGTTTGTCCATTGACACACGCAATGTGTATCATCTGTTGTGTTTAACAAGCAACTGTTTGTTTGTCTTGTCTGTTTGCCCATTTACTTGCATAATATGAATGAATGCGCACCTTTAGCAAGCGCCATTAGGTCTGTTTGAAAGAGCAATGAGATGTTATTTGTGAATCAATGCGTATTGATCATGGGCCGTCCTCCCTCACTATTTGGATCGCTGGGCTCAACAGAGAGCACTGTTCACACTGCAAAAACGCTGCATGCTTTCAATCAATGCTGTATTTATTGCTATTGATACCTGAACGCCATGACAAGACAGGATAATGGATTTTATGCCATCGAACAACAACAACAACAAAAAACTTTTGAAGCCAGCTATTTTTTTTAATCTGGCACAGAGATCAAAACACTTAAGAAGAATGTCCTTTCAGTTGAAAGAATGTGTTGTAGTCAGACAAAAGGACCACATTTATCATGCAGGCTTTAATACAATAGAAAACTATAATAATTGGTTTTAATGATAAGATAAATGCATTGTTTATCCTGCGATGCTTGCTGAACTAAGTTAAGTGGCGTGCAACTAGCCTAGATTCGTATAAAAAAAAAGTGTTACTAAGCCAAAAGATAGAACGATTAGATGTGCCTTAAAAATTGCAAACAATGTTTGCTTTTGTAACAAAAGGCCGACTAATATAGAATAAACATAGGGCTTAATTCACCTTTGGTGGTTACAATACATCAGGAGGGATTCTTAGCATTAAAGAAATTATTTGGCAAGCAGGGAAAAAGTAGACAAATGTCTTACTGATTTTTTTTTGTTGTTATATGTATGTGAATCCGTGGCCATGTGACCGACTGGTTAGCACGATGGCCTCACAGTGCTGTTGTTGTGGGTTCGATTCCGTCTCCATGCCAGCGTAGGTTTCCTCCAGGTACTCCGGTATCCTCCCACATTTCAAAAACATGCATGGCAGCTTGAGTGGACACTCTAAATTGCCCCTAGGTATGACTGTGAGTGTGAATGCTTGTTCATCTATTTGTGCCTGGTGATTGGCTGGCAACCAGTTCAGGGTGTACCCCACCTACTGCCCAAAGATAGCTGGCATAGGCTCCAGCAGCCCCCGCGACTCTTGTGAGGAGAAGCGATACAGATAATGGATGGATGGATGTAAACGTATGTAACAATCTGTAATTGTTAGACTTGTTTTATTTAAATAAAAGTGTGATAATCCAAGACAAATGTAAACTATTACTCTGTGACGCTGTATGAACTGAGTTAAGTAGATGGCTACTAGCCTAGCTTAACATGAAAGGAGGACCACATTTATGATGGCCGCTTTTCAACAAGTGCTTGTTAAGGCTTGCTAATCCAAGTTAAAGTTAGACTTCAGTCTTTGAAGTAAACTGAACTAAGGGCGGACAATGGCACCTGGGGGTTTTCACCCAAGGTGTATGGAGCCAAAAGAATTAAAGGCAAATAGTTTTTTTGACCACAATTACCCACAGGACTAAATGCGATGGAAAAATATTGGCTTTTATGAAGAAAAAAAAATGATAAAAAAGACTTTACTAACGAGGAGTGGTATGAGACCTGCCACAAAAAAACAGACTGGACTGGGGGACTTCCCACAACGGTGGTCAACAAACAGGGAAGGATTGAAAACTACACAGCACCCGTGAACTACAAAGCAAAATAAGTGAACAAAAGGACCACCACCGGGGGATCGCTGATGCGATGGGCACCTCGGCCCCTGTCAAACATTTTCCTTTGTTCCGAGAACATGTGTCTGAAGCGTTTTCCTGGTTTGAAGAGTGGCGTGCTAAAATAAACTAAATTCAACGTATAATCCTTCCAGATGATAATTATAAAATATGTTTTAAATGGAATTTTCAGGATTCTTGTGAATTTTCTTAGAGACGATAAGCATTACAAACAGGTAAAGCTGCCTTACGAGAAACACAAGCACACATCCACACAGAGGGAGCAGGAGATACAGTAAATATTTATGATGCAGAGCTGAGTATCAGGTACAAGTTAAAAGGCCACCGGCTCATCGGGAAGCTGCAATTCAACTCTAAAACTTTTCTTTTCTAATTTGCACAGCCCAAGTATAAATGTTCCAATTGTGTAAACTGAGGAAGACGGGGTTGAAGACGTGATAGCCATTTTGGACCACTCTGCAAGTCACGCCACAATGTTGGACATTGAGCACATTTGAGCTGCTACTAACCAAATCAGCAACACTGTGATAAAAAGAACTGTCTGCTTTGCAGTCTTACTATATGTGTTGTGAATAAGTATAATTGTGGACAACAATTAAAGGAGATTTATTTTACTCTGATGCATGGTCAGTCCAGAATGTTGAATGCTGAGCTCAATTGAACGCTGCTACCTCCTAAAAGCTGAGCTGGCTGCCAGGATGGCCGAGTGGTCTAAGGCGCCGCGTTCAGGACCCAGTCTCCCCAGGAGGCCTGGGTTCGAATCTCGAATTTCCCCATTGTGGGACTAATAAAGGGGATATTATTAAAACAACAGTACCATAAGGAAAGGGTCTCTTTTGAAGTTTAAGCGCATGTTGTGAATGAGTATTAAATATGAATTTGTGTATGTGTCAACGCATTCTTTTGCAAAGATTAGCCTTGTGGTGCATTTTAGCGTGTAGCCATAGCCGTGTAGCCTACAATGTTTTGTGCTGGACCCATTTGAAGTGTGTTGCTCACCAAAACAGTAGCGCTGTAGAGACAAGGGTCTCATATTTCATAAGTTGTGAACAAGAAGAAAAGTGTACCAGGCGTGAGTGATCACTCCTTGATGTAGAATTTGTGTTCCAAGAGAATCTGCTGTGTGGCCGCTCCACAATGTTGTGTTTGTCCCTGTTGGATTAGTGTCATGCAGCTTGTGTACATACAGTACAGACTGAAAGTGGCCATCAGCGTATACGAGTGTGGTGTTGTTTCAAGGAGAAGTGGTGTTGGGGTGTGCATGCGTGTGTGTGTGTGTGTGTGTTTGTGCACCTTAAAGAATGTTTGGTCATGCTTGAGCAGACTAGCTCCCTAGTGGTTTGCACAGTTTGTTTAACCCGCTGCAAAAAACTCAATTAATAGCACAAATTTGATTTGCAAGCGTGTGTGCGTGTATTTGTATAAGTGCGTGTGCGAGTATGTGTGTGCGGGGGTGTGCGTGTGTGTGTATATGATGAACATGATTCATGCGTTCTTTCCGTTGGCATCCTTGCATTAGTGTATGTGAAAGGACTCTCTAATGATTTATGATAATCCCTTCCTGTCCCTGCACATGTTACAGCACATACACTGTCACCCTCACACATACAAATACACCCCCACACACGCACCCCCCCATACACACTCACACACACACACGCACCCACCCCCACACATCCTCCTGGTTGGCGATGCCAGTCCATCGCTTACAATTTATGGATATTTATTGGGAGATATTAAGCAATTTAGGCTGTGATACGTGATCTGCAGGTTTTGCCACAGGAAGGACGGGGAGCAGGCGCCACTGGAGTGTGTAAGCCCTGCAGCACGTTGATGCTTCTGTGCAAGGAACACGACGATGCTGAGTGTGTGGGTCTGGTCAAACAGCTTGACTTTTGTCACGAGATATACCCAGGATCATTTCAGGGCAACAGATACGGAAGGACAAAGGTGGGCTCTTGACCCTTTTTTGCTAGTCAGTGCCCTGCCACCCGCCCGCAATCTGGGTAGGCTTCCGGAATCGACCCAACAACTTTATCCATAGAAATTGTCGCCCCCTCTTCACCCTGTTAAAGATGTGCTCTCAAAGGTGTTCTTACTTTGTTACGTATATGTTTATGATGTAATACTTTGTTACATGCATGCTTATGATGTAACGTTCCTTTAATTCTTTGTCGCCTCATAATAAAGTCTTCACTTCTTCCACACTGTCAGACGAGACAGGTTGTGTGTAGTTAGTAGTTATTCCTCTGTCAATACAGAAATTCTGGTTTGCTGATCCTGAAAATAGTTGGACGCGATACTACAGCTGCGTAGTACCACTCTGCCAACACACCCACATCCTGATTGAGTGATAGGAGGAGTCACAGATCTGCAGCACTTACAATCAGTTCCACCCGTCGCTAATCAGCAGGGTATAATATTTAGGTTCAGCCCCAAACAAAGGAAGGTACTGGAGTATTGCTTAGCATGCTGTCCTGCTGCTTGCCAGACCTACATTTTCTCCTGTTGTTACTATAGTCGCCGTTCCTGTAGAAATTAAGGTTATTGAATTAGGTTCTACTGTGATTTTGTGTTTCCGTTTTATGACTAGTCCATGTACCAGAAGTACTTAAGGGGTTTGTTTCTTTTTAGTACTCTTGGAGACTTTCTCTTTGCGTTGTGTAAATAGCATTTTTGGACACCTCGGTTGTTACATTCTTTCCCCTGTGGCTCCGTCTACTATTTTTCATTAGTGCGCATTACCATTTGTTTTGTTCTTGCGACGTTTTCTCACTGCAGTTTTTGTGTTGCTGTTCTTTTATGCTATTCAAGATCATTCTTCTAATCACTTTGGGTGACTTTAGAGGACCAAATGGTCATAATCAGTTGGTGGAGTATGCAGGTGAAAATCAGCCCTTCATGCGCCAGAATTTCTGCTTGAGTTCCAACAAAGGTTGGACTCTTGTGGTTCTTTAGTCCAACACTGGCTTTCCCTACCTTAGACCTTGTACACACAAAGGCATTTTTTTTAAATCTTGAGATTTATCACCTGTTACATTTTTCAAGCCAAACTGAATTGCAATCGTCATTTGGTAAGTCTGACAGGTGGTTCATCACAAATCCGTCAATTCACCAGTCCGTGCACCCTCCAACAACAACAACAAGAAAATTGATTTAAAGTTAGAAATGTCTTAAATTAGCCAAAACCAAGATCCATATTCGGGCCAAGGGAAAACAAAATCCAATCCAAGTAGCACACGCCAACTGCTGTTTAAAAATGCTCGTAGTCTTCTTCTTTTCCTGTTTCTTCTTTTTCTTCTTCTTTGTTCATGGGCGGAGTGAGGTTTGACTATAAGGGATTCAGAATTAATGGTCACGGTCAAACAGCGCCACTACACATTTCACATTTCAGTTAGTCACATGCTAATTAAAGCAGAGAGACCAGCTTTGCTCCTTTCTCTTGTGTATGTTTTCTTTTTTGTTGTTCTTGTTTGTCGCCAGGAGACAAATCTCAGGGGGATGATGGGAAGAAACACAATGGAAACATGATGTTTAGCGTCACTAATCACAAACACATAGAAACACAATGGAAACATGATGTTTAGCGTCACTAATCACAAACACACAGAAACACACATAGCATCTAACTTACTAGCAAAGAATGCATCCCCTTCACTGCCCATATATAGCCATTCATCCATTATCTGTTCATCTTTTCCTCACAAGTGACGCAGGGGGTGCTGGAGCCTATCCCAGCTATCTTCGGGCAGTAGGCGGGGGACACCCTGAACTGGTTGCCAACAATTGCAAGCCACACATAGACAAACAACCATCTGCGCTCACACTCATACCTAGGGGCAATTTAGAGGGTCCAATCAACCTGCCGTGCATGTCTTTGGAATGTGGGAGGAAACCAGAGTACCCGCAGGAAACCCACACAGGCCCGGGGAGAACATGCAAACCCCACACAGGAACCCTGCACCTCTGTGCTGTGAGGTCATCGTGCTAACCAGTAGGTCGCCATGACGCTGATATATATATATATATATATATATGGGAAACAGTTTTTAATGTTCACAGTACTATCTGTAAGCATCAGAAGACTGTATATCTCATGGGGGTGTGACTCTGCCTGACCCATGTAGCCAGGCAGAGTGTGACCCCGTGGCCCTAACTGAAATCAACTAATATGTGTGCCAAGGGGGTCATAAGGAAGGGAAGCCAAGTGAAAGCAACATAATGGCCTCGCTCAAGTCACCTATCGAATTATATGAACTAGAGGCCCAAGCTAAATAATACACACAGACATGCACACCCCCCCCCACACACACACACACCCCCACGCAGATTGTCAGACACAAACTGTCAAGCAAACCTATGCACACAGACACTGGTAGACACACACACACATGCACGCCTATACACATTGAGTTTCATTCACGTGTGCGCACACACGCATACACACACACGCGCGCACGCACCCCCACGCACACGCATGCACACACAAAATACAAGCACGGTCATTCAGGCACTCACTTTCACATACATACTTTCAATACTGTGGTGTTTTGGTTTACTGGTTTTATTTTGGCGGGACTAGTTCTCGTGCTCCACCTTGTCTGTCCAGCGTGGCTTTACTTTTCATGCTGGGCGTGGCCTGCATGCTATCTTCAATCAACACTGTTTAAGGGCCAGCCAGACCAGCTTGCAGGTGCCAGATGATTCCCACTCTCATAGTGGTACTTCAGATGACGCTACAGTCCTCGTTTCCAAGTATTTTGAGTGTCTAGTTCCCTTGTCTTGACATTAGTTCGCCCTCTCACAGCAGGCCTCCAAAAAGTTAATGAAGCGTTCCGATTCCAACCTCCAGCAAATATTTTGTGCTACCACAGCTCTTCAGGGAATGGCATTACACGCATGTTTTATTGCAGACTCAAAATGACATTTGTGACGAAATCATAAGTTTCTACTGATTGGGCTTACAGCGAAACACTTTCACACCAACTGTATGTGCTAGAAGGTTTGCTTTAATCAAAATTATCTTAAATTATGATCCTGAGAGATTAATTGGAGACAAATCACAGGAGAAAATCTCTATAATGCACTTCGCAACGTAGTCATTTATTAAGCAGGTAACCATTGCTCAGGTCAAAATGGAGGCCTACCATTGGCATAATTTTGGTGTCGTGCTTACAACGTTTTGGACGTAACTGGAAGAGAGTTGCTGCGTAGTTTTGATATTTGATCACAACTATATCTGTAACATAGATGTCAGTAAAATGTTGCCATTGTAAAATATATTACAATATAATTGAACTTTCTGGGTGTTTGTAAAAATCTTTGTTGATCCTTCTGGGCTACTGTATGATTTGCATCAGTTCATTAATGTGGTTGTAATTCAAAGCTTTTTTTAATATTGGGCCAGATATGTGTTATATAATTTCCGTATCTCCACCAAAACTGTACCACATGTGTCATTGAAAATGTTTTGATAAAATTTCAATGGAAAAATAAATAGATATTTTGCATTTGTTTTTGGAGTTTTCAAACTCTACTTGATTTTTGAACTGGTTAAAGTGTTTCATATTTTGAATATTGGTAATTGTAAAGCGTAGGATCAGGATGATTTTGATAACACTGAGATTTGGAGCATACATAGCTTTGATAACGGTGAGTACTTGTGTTTTTGTACTCTGTTTTGCAGCCACTGGTTTTCCCCACAGGACTTGCGCGGTTCCCTCTCTCCCTTTCTGGTCACGCCCATGCAGCGTCAGGCTCATGCTCCTGTACACTTGCTGCTCGTGTATCGTAAAATAATTTTTATTTTTTATTTTAAGCTTGATTAGATTTTATTTAATCTGTTCATTTCCGTGAACTATGATAACCTCGTTTCAAATGTATTATGTACTAGGAAACAAATCTGCAAATTTGCTTTACAGGCTATTTAAGCACTTTTCCTTTTTTTGTGCTGGAAAGCTGCTTAGTGTAAAGTTGACTTTTGTCTACTGCCTGTGGTGAAGCAGCATGCAGCATATTACCCTTGGCTGCTCTGTGTTTCCTACGCAACTGCGATGTTGGGCGAAAAAGACGTTGCGTACTGCCTCCCTACAAGGAATATACTCAAATGATTTATTTCTTCATTAGGATGCCCAATTATTATACCGTGACCCACATTTGTGGTACACAAGAACACATGCTCACCTTGATGAAAGGCGCGCATGGGTGCACAGTAAGCGACATGGATGACGCACAAGGGACACTAAATCAGCGTGTGCGTGTGTGCGTGCGCGTGTGTGCGTGGGTGTATGTGTGTGTGTGTGTGTTAGCATGCAGTCCCTCCAAGGAAGCCGTGCGTTTATGGATGTGTGAGGCATCAGCAGGGATCAAGAAAACATGCTGGCTTTGCTCCATTAAAACTCCACCAGTGTTTGTTTCACAACACGTTCGTATTAAATAATTTTTTTTTTAAATTAAAAAAAGGTTTTTACACAGACCTGTAGGTGGCAGCAGTACGCATGACAAATGTGATGGATGACTCACAGTCGTATCAAAAGGGAAGATCCATTTCGTCCGAGATTACGCAACACAACTCAACTTTATTTTAAAAATCACTATGAATGAAACAAAGTGCAAATGAGTATCAAAGGTAAAATCTAAAACAATTAATAAAATAGACTTACCGTATTTTCCGTACTATAAGCCGCTACTTTTTTTCCTAGATTTTGAATCATGCGGTTAATACAGTGATTCTCAAATAGTGGGGCGCGCCCCCCCAGGGGGGCTCGGTGCGATGCTGAGGGGGGCGCGTGGGACCCTGGGGAACATGCTTTTTTTCCGCCGTAGTACGGCTGAACGATGCATCGTTTTAGGACCAAAATAGGCGATATCAGACAGCGCGAGTTTGAGCTTGTCAAAGCTGTTTGTGCCCCTAGCTCACGCAGCAGGTCACGCAGTACTGATTAAAAAAAAAAAAGCGTTGCCCTGTCGCTCGTTGTCCCGGAAGTGATTTCTTTCGCCGCTACTTAAATGCTCTGCACTAAATTATCTTGAGCCGCAGCAAAACGGTCTTAATTTGAACTACAGTGAACCCCCGGTTATCGCGGTTAATGGGGACCGAGACCACCCGCGAAAACTGAAAATCCGCGAAGTAGCGTCGCACCTAAAAAAAAAAAAAAAAAAAAAAAGAAAAAACCCGGTTTTCGCGGTTAATGGGGACCGAGACCACCCGCGAAACTGAAAATCCGCGAAGTAGCGTCGCACCTTCAAAAATGCTTAAAAAAATATATATATATAAATATACGGGTAGAGAGAGAGAGAGTGAACACACTAGAACACTGTTCTACCAAACAATTTACTTACGAACAACCAATCAAAAACAAAACAAACATGCAAACACTAACATAATTAGTCCGTCGTTTTGCGCAGGGGCATGAAGAGCTTTACTGCTCCTCTTCGGTTCACTAGATGCACCAAGGGATAAAGAGCGTTTGGGAGGCATCACGAATGGCTCCACAAAACTTTTACACTTAAAAAATTACTGCGAGACAAAGACTAACTAACCGCGATCTATGGCCAGAAGCGTATTGTACATACGTATACGAGATGAGCGTGGACTGATGGGCATCGGGAGAAGCTTGGGCTACTGTAGTGAATTGGCCAATTGCCCGTGGTGCTTACCGTATTGTATGTGCATTTCTTTGCGTTTTAAAATTTTGCAAAATGATGCAATTATATACCCCCCTGTATACAGTACACCATATAGAATACGGGTAGAGAGAGAGAGAGTGAAATTCATGTTATAACAAAAAAACTAATTATTATTTAAACTTATTTTTTTTTTATTCCCCAGCCATTATTTTTGTATTTATTCAATTACTTCTTTTTGTATTTATTTAATTACTTCTACTTTTACCTGCTGGTACGCCGTCCGGTGTGCCCTGTGAATGTTATGATCCTCCAGCAGAGCTGGAGGATTGAACAGGACTCTCCAAACGCAGACCCGGGAAAAAAGGTGGTGATACAAAGATATTTATTATAATCACAATATAGTCAGTGTAATCAGCGCGTCTCGCAGCACGAGACGATCGCTGGAGGAACGCACACACAGCTGAAAAAACAAAAACACACGCGGCATGACAGGCACGGATCATGACAGTGAAATGAAAGGTGGCATTCTTCATTTATTTATTTATTTGTTCATTCATAACTGACAGCCTCGCGCTCCGCCGGTGCCCGGAGAAGGTGCTCCTCTTCGGCTTACTGTGACGCGAGCATGCCCTCCTCCTCGGGAGCTTCCATTCAGTTAAACTTAGGGCCCGCTTGGCACCGCCCGTGCCCGGGGAAGGTGCTCCTCTTCGGCTTACTGTGACGCGAGCATGCCCTCCTCCTTGGGAGCTCCCATTCGGTTAAACTTAGGGGCCGTTTGGCACCGCCCGTGCCCGGGGAAGCTGCTCATCTACGGCTTAACTGCCATGCACGCCGGGCGGAGCTCTGATACGGTCCGAACCGCGCGAAACGTCGCCACCAATCGTGTCCGTCGCCACCAATCGTGTCCGGGGGAACCTGCTCTTCTTCGACCACTCTCTTCTTCGTCCACTCTCCTCTTCGGCGCACGCCGGCCGTCTAACCGCTTCAGCGCCCCCTTGTGCCGCTCGGCGAAACTACAATGCCCCCGAATATTTTTTAGACCCGCGAAGCACTGAACCCGCGAAAGGTGAACCGCGAAGTAGCGGGGGTTCACTGTATATGTAAGTCCGTGCACAGCAGCAGTAACAAGCTACGTGATGGCAAATAAACGACTCCACTAACAAGTAGCGTTCTAAACGAGGAAGCGAGCAAGGAGGCGCTAAGCGTGCTAATCACTAAAATGTATTGCTTCGATGTACGCTCGCCTTTTAACAGAAGTCTGACTTGAACCGCGTTTGGGCAGAGAGCCAGCAGCTATGAACAGAAATGTTGGATTGCAACCATTTCGTATCAAACCGTAAAATAAGATGATGGCTACATTAGCAATTTAGCAGACGCTCTTTGGCCGGCAGACGGAAAAGGCTGACGTCATCACGACGAAGAGATTTCACGTGAAACGTATTGTAAACATATCGTTAACATCAAAATGGTTGCTTTATGTTATTTATATAGAATTTTTTGTTTAAAGTCCCCCTTCCTCTTCTTTTTGTCTTTTTGTTAGGGATGTTTCTATTAAACAAGCCTGAACAAAATGAATCAACCAGACAAGATCGTCTTTGTCACTCGCGAGGAGCAGCCCCCTGAGCAGTCAGGGGTGAAGCAGTTGCTTCCTGCTCCCGCGTGGTTTTTATTGTATCACATCAAAGCAATTTGAACATGCAGCTCATACAGGATAGGAAAGCTCAAACTTGACTTTCTCACACTCGCCCACGCTCTTCCTGCTTATTAAACAGTTTCTCTTTTACAACATATCTTTTTGGCTCAAACTGCTGGTACTCCTCTTGCTGAAAAAGGGAGTGACTTCACTTAACCTTGCAGTGCCAGGCACTTCGGCTACTTTTTATCAGTCTGGAATGTGCACCTAGTTTGTGTCTTCCGGCCAAAAAGTATTGCTGCTTCTCCCCACATGCAACAACAAGCTGTTAATAAAGTGGCAGGGGCCATATGAGGTCACCCGGAAGATGGGTCCAGTGACCTATGAGATTTTCCATGCGGAGAAGAAAAAAATAAACCGACTTACCATGTGAACCTCCTCAAAGAGTGGAAGGAGCGTTCAAACCAGGCTCCAAAGGAGGTCCTACTCGCGCGGAAGGTGGAGGAGGACGACGATGATGAAGAGGCAGAGCTGGAGTCCTCGACTACGACAGATGCGCCTGCACTGGCACATCTGAAACCCAAGCAAATCACTGAGATGTGTTTAATTTTCAAGACGGTGCCTGCTCTTTTTTCCGCCAGCCCAGGGAAGACGACAGTGGAAGAACACGTCATTTGTCTCAAAGAAGGACAACCAATTCGTCAGCGCCCCTACCGAGTTCCTCAACACTTGGTGGAGAGACTGGCCAAGGAGCTAGAGGAAATGATGAAGCTTGGAGTTGAGCCTTCCAAGTCGGAGTGGTGCAGTCCGGTGGTTATCATCTCCAAGAAAGATGGTTCCCTCCGCATCTGCATTGACTTCCGGAAGCTCAATGCAATCTCCCAGTTTGACGCTTCTCCAATGCCCAGAATTGAGGACTTGCTCGAGAAGATTGGAGCAGCTAAATTTATTATTACCACACTCGACCTGTGCAAAGGATACTGGCAAGTTCCTCTGGAGGAGTCAAGTCGTCCTTACACAGCGTTTCAAACGCCAGCTGGACTGTTCCAGTTCACTGTCATGCCATTCTGCCTGAACGGAGCACCTGCGACCTTCCAAAGACTGATGGACAACGTGCTCCGAGGATGTGACAAGTTCAGTGCGGCGTACCTTGATGATGTGGTGATTTACAGCAAAACTTGGGAAGAACATCTCCAACACTTGTCTGTGGTGCTGGGGAAACTCCAAGAGGTGGGATTAACACTGAATCCCTCAAAGTGTGAATGGGCCCGGCAGGAGACAGGAACTTGGGGTACCAGTTGGGACGTGGAGAAGTGCGTCCTCAAATGGATGAAGTGGATGCTATCCAGAACTGTCCACGACCTCGAACCAAGAAGGAAGTTCGGTCCTTCCTGGGACTTGTTGGCTGGTACTGGAGATTCATACCACAGTTTGCAACAATTGCCGCTCCCCTCACCGACCTAACATGTAAGGACAAAAAGAATCCTGTTGAGTGGTCTGAGGACTGTGAAACTGCCTTCAACAATCTGAAAAAGCACCTGTGTTTATCTCCCGTTCTCAAGAGTACTGATTTTGAGAAAAGATTCTTAGTGCAGGTGGATGCGTCTGCTATCTGTTAAGGTATAAAATAGTAGGGGGACTCTTTAAGCGCAGACACAGAGAGATATAATTTAACAAAGGTATTTATTATTACAAAGGAAAGCACAGTTAATCTATATATCTATATCAATAAACAAACGCGACACCGGCAAAGATGGACTCACACCAGGAAACCAAAAGAAACTGACGGCGGAACAAAAAGCGCTTGCAGAAGGCAAGGGATGCAACAAACATAAATTGCTTACCGCAAAAGGGCAAGAAAAAACCAATTGGGATGAACGAGAACCAAAACGAGCAGAACCTTAGCAGAAACGGAGAAACACGAACAAAAACACCATACGCAGAATGCAGTACGAGAAGACTATAATTCACCACTTGGATCATGAACATGAGCAATGCAGGAGAATATTCCGACGCTGAGTAGTCAGCGTAGGAGGCTTAAGTAATGACATAATCAGCGAGTTGACAAGAGACAGGTGCGGGGCTGGTGGGCGCGTCTCTCCGGCCATGACAACACGAACCAGGAACGAGCGCAGGAGGAAACGCCCCCACTCAGCTGGGAAAACACAATTAGCATGGCATGACAGAAATGGATCATGACAGTATCCCCCCCTTTAACGGACCCCTCTTGGCGGACCACCTGGCTTGGACGGGATGAGCTGCGTGAAAGTCCCGGATGAGAGATGGACACACGATCCAGGAGCAGGGAATACCATTGACGCTCCTCCGGACCATAGCCTTCCCAGTCGACCAGGTATTGGACCCCCCTTCCCCTACCCCTAGAGTTCAAAATCTCCCGCACCGTGTACACTGGGCCACCGTCGATGATTCTCGGAGGTGGGGTGGAAGGAGGAACCAGAGGGCAAGAAGACGCAGGTTTGACCAGGGATACGTGGAACACCGGATGGATCTTCATGGTGGGGGGCAGCTTGAGCCTGAGTGACACTGGGTTGATGACCGCTTCCACTTCGAATGGACCCACGAATCGCGGGCCCAGTTTGCGAGATGTTCCCACCAGGTTGAGATCGCGGGTAGACAGCCACACCTTATCGCCCACTTTGTAGACCGGGCCCACCAGAGCCGCAAACTTCAGCCACAGGAAACCAGATATTCCACAGTGGAGAAAGAGGGTTTGGCCATAAAGTGGGCCTGGAGAGCTTGCGCTACTATCTGATTGGACATGAGTTTGACCTGGAAACTGACCACAGAGCCCTCACATGGATCAACAGCATGAGAGACAACAACAGTCGCCTTACCAGGTATCTTTCACTGCAACCCTTCAAGTTTACCATCCGGCATCAAAACGAATAGGGTGGCAGACTATCTGTCAAGATTGCCGCACATCGTCAATCTCCGGGAGGAGGGGGATGATGTGAAGGAGCAGCTCCGTCAATAAGCATGGTCCCGGGAATGCAATTGTGCACACGCATTCACCGCACATTCCCGTACTGATGCATTCAAGTCCATCCCGTTTCATACATATGCACCCACCTGGCACCACATCAATACCACGTCAGTCACAGTTTTAATAGAGCGACCGAGGGTGCACACTTGGTAGTTTTATTATGGCGCACGTTCAAGTTAACACTCACCAGTCACGAGACGCGGCAGACAACAGACACGACATGGCACGACATAGAGGAAGACCAAACCAGAGGGAGCCTCCGCATTTCTTAAATGTTTGTTTCGCGTGACAATTATGTCAGGTGATGCCCAAGGGGAGGGGCGAAGCATATATAGAGGGAGTTGTGTGTGAAAGAGAGAGAGAGAGGAGAGGTGCTGCAGTGAAGGTAGTGCTGGAGAGCGAGACAGTGACGCATTTTGCAACGTAGCTGACATGGTAGTTGTGGTTGAACTTCATTCAGTGGTTTTGTAAATATATAGATAGATACCCTTATTTTTGTAAATTACTATATTTTCACTTTTTTCTGGGTTTTTGGACTTTTTACTGTGTTGCACTTTGGAAGGTGTGAGAGTATGTAAATAGTTTGTGTATTTTTAATCATGTTTTTTATACACTATTTGTATCAATGATAATTACACACACACTCACGGACACGCACATCATTGCTTCAGCACACATGCGCACACCCACACGCTTGTTTTAAGTTTCACTTTCCATAGGTTTCGTTTTTCTCTGAATAAAGTCCAGAGGGATGGGCGAAGAAGTCAGTGAGAGTGCGGGAGAGTGAACTGGCAAGACGTCTACTTCACTTCCTGGCTTCTCCTCCCATCGCGATGGAGAAAAGACAAAGCCTTCCCTGGTTATTCTTCTGGTTCTCTGCATTTAATTCAGTCTAATGAAGGCGTCAGGACCTTTTAAACCTGACAGAAGGGCTGTACAATAAACATCACTGTTGCACATATTCTGGCTACGCCATTTATTTTGGAGGAGTGTCGAAAAGGAACCCGCGACAATTATGTACATATTAATAACTGTTTGGTTTGTTCATGTCAATAAAGTTTAAAAAACAAAACAAAAACATAGAGTAAATATTTTGTGACGGTTCGGGTCGGGGAGGAGGGCTTGGCAGTCTCTGATTATTTGCAGGTTCGCGATCCTTCCAGCCAGGCCCTCCTCCGGAGAAAGTAGGCGTCGGCTCCGGCGCACCTGCAGCTCGTTGCCGGCAATCAACGAGCAGCATAAAGATCAGCCACGCCAGGAGCTCGACGCCGGATTATCTCGTCTACTCACGTGGTACTGGCCATGTCTCGACACGCTGCTCGTTCGCCTGACTCTTTGTTCCCTCGTGCCAGTCTGACCTCTGTGCTCTTTGTTCCCCCTTCCAGCCGACCCGAGCCCGTCCGGTCCCGAGCTTCCCGCGCCCGTTCCCAAGTTCCTGCCCGACGATCGTCTCGCCCGCGCTTCCCTCCATTCGCCGCTCACCTGCTTCTTCCGGGCCGCGCCCGCCGCTCCTCCGCCAGCCAGCGAGCGTCTCCCGATGCACGCCGCTCCAACGCCTGCCCGACCACCCACGCTCCCGCAGCCGCGCGCCCTGCCCGGGCGTAGCACGCACACTTCGGCTCGCCGCGCCTCCTCATCCCCTAATAAATCGGGTCTCTACCACCTCTGTCGCTCTTGGGTCCTCCTTCCCTCACACACGGTTCGCGCAACCGCGACATATTTATCATCTCATCAATATTTGAGTACTTAGTTTCGAGTTCCTCACAATAATCGTTCTCAAAGTTTTTTATCAATTTAGCTTTGTTAAGGGATTTTATTGACAATCTAACATCAATATACAAAGAACATGTACATTAGTACGAAATGTAAAAAAAATTGGTGGTGGGGGGCGCGAATTGTTTTCTTCTTGCGCCCCCCGCGTGACAGGAAATAATTGAGAAGCACTGGGTTAATACAACGGTGCGGCTTTTCTGTGGATTTTTCTTTCACCGGTAGGGGCGCTCTATAGTTCATAAAATACGCTAAATAAATCTCGATTTTTTTTTTCTCTTGGGTCTGTTCTGTTTTAATTAGCAAAGTTGATGCCGTGTTAAAGGGCACTGTTTTAAGAATCTGTTTATATACCTTTATGAGCATTCACTGTACAACATTGTTCAGTACATGCAGTAAACAACTAGTAGAGTTGCTGCGGCTTATATACAGGTGCACCTTACAGTCCGGAAAATACATAATTTCTTGTAGTAATAACCATTTTTAAAGCAGTTATGCTTATTGCCAGCCGTTTTAGAGGATTTGTATTGATCTTTCAAGTCCCACAAAATATTTTATTCTATGACAATACAAGCTTTTTTTGCTCCCCCTTTTCCCCTTTTATATATATATATATATATATATATATATATGTATATATATATATATATATATATATATATATATATATATATATATATATAGTGGGGCAACAATACACAAAATTCCCAGTTCGGTTCGGTTCGAAACATTAGTGTCACGGTTCGATATTTTTTCTATACAATTTTTTCATTTAATTAAATCTATTTTAGCAACACCTGACTCGTTTTCGGCTGCGCGTACTTTGCAACATGTTAAAAAAAACAGCACAATGAAAAAAAATACGAATATTGTACGAATACAAAATAAATTACCTGAGAAATGATCCATCTTCTGTGGTGCATTCTAAGCAACAGATTACAGTATATTTGGCAAATAAACAGCTCCTTAACAAATACAATTTAGACTATACTTATCTTGTGAAGTATATATTCAGCACCATTAACTTATTAAACAAAACAGGACCTTGAACTTAAACTCTTGGGTTAAAGATATAGTCTATATATGGTATGTAAAAAAATACTAAAATATTTATTAGAACATTTCTTTATTTTATTTATTAAATTAAAAATATTTTTCCGCAATTCATATTTATCAGTCGAGTATACATAAAAAAACAATTATCTTCCTTCATATCATTTAATTTGAAACATCATTGTTTTTTAAAATTTGAATCATTGTAACACAAACTCATCCAAATGAAGTAGTGTATCATCGTGGGTGCTTGACTGTATTTTCAGAATAGGCAGAAAATAAATACTTTATCCCTTAAATTATTTTTTAAACCACTGTACTTTGTATACAAATAAAGATGTATTGGAGTGCATTGTACAACTACAAAATATTTTAAATTAAATCAATAAAATAAAACAGGTATAGTTGCGTTGGGGCGCACTAATTTCCATCCTCCGTAACTTCTTTCAGACTTTTCTGGTTAAATCATCAGTCGTGTGACTTTCGAGCAGCCGTGTCTGAATAACGTTGCATTTTATGTTCCACTCCACAGTGAAGTTAAGTGCCGTAACAGTCAGCTGGCGCAGCGGGGGCTGCTGACAAAGCCGCTGCTATTTTGACTCTCGTCTTGTTGCACAAATCAGGAATTGCAGTATTGGTGCACAGGAACCTTAGAACGTTCCACTCATTTTCACATTGAAGTGATTTTGGCGTAAATGTGACCATGTTTGTTGTACTTCCACCGACGTAGTTAGCATTGTGTGACACTTGCAACCTACTGTTGAAGTTGTAGTCCACGACACGCTTTCCGTCTGGTGCATACTTGAAAAATAAATTACTTCCAAACGCTAGACGTGAAGTTTGGCGGAGCTTCTTCCGCTTCAGGTATGCTTTATAGCCGTGTTGCAACCGCTAGCGAGCTTCTCGTGCAGTTTGAGCCAAAAAGAATGTGGAAGGGGCAGTAACGTACAGTGAATGGGTCTGCGCTCGCCAATCCAGCATATAAAAGGCGGAGTATGCAGCGTTGCTCCTCATCGTCATAACATTTTGCTTATTGTTCGATCCAGTGCGCACCGAACCACGGTATCGAACGATTCAATACAGATACACGTATAGTTGCACCCCTAATATATATATATATATATATATATATATATATATATATATATATATATATGTATATATATATATATATATATACATATATATATATATATATATATATATATATATATATATATATATATATATATATATATATATACATATATATTAGGGCTGTCAAAATTAAAGCGTTAACTCAGGTGATTAATCCAAAAATTTTTAACTCAGTTAACTCAGTTTGATTTACTTAAAAGTTTACTTAAAAAATAATTTGTATTCTTTGCAATTATTGTGCCATATTAGCACATCTCTGAACAAAACACTGTGTTTAAATTACCACTGGGCCTTGCAAACCAACACTGCTGGAGTGTGGCGCTTGTGGGCAGTTTTGAGAAATGTTTTGAAAATAAATTTTTATAAAGATGTCTCCATTTAGATCGTTTTCAAGAATCCAAGAAAGCTATTAGAACAGTCTTTGAATTAAATATGCTTCATATTTGGTAATTTTGCATCAATTCCAAGATATTATTCAAGTAAATATCTGTTATAAGCTTCGCGAAAAATAGTAGTTGAAAAATTTGATTAATCATATGTATATATATATATATATATATATATATATATATATATATACTCATACATATATGTATGTACATATGTATATGTATATATATATATAATGAAAGACATATATGCAAAAAAAATTTAATTTCTCATTCATGTTAATTGAATAATAAAAACAAGTAATATGCATGCTCCTCTACACGTCTATCCGTTTGTCTGTCTGTCTGAAAATAGACAAAATTGTAAAATATATTTGCGAAAACTAAACTGATGTGCATATTGTGCTGGGCCACCTGGAACAACAGCAGGCCGGGAGGAAGGATACAACCTCTACGTGGTCTCCCGGACGAGTCGGCGGTCCCCCGTTGACGACGAATGTATCCTGCCGGCACCCATATTACCCCACGACTCGGTCCGGAGGACCGGTCAGGGAGAGGGCGCCGCCACTATCTCCTGCCACCTTTTGGCTATGGCTCCTGCGGTGCCCCCGACTCATTCCCCTCCGGCAGAGGATTTTCGGCGACGCACCTCCCCCTCACAACGGCCTCTCCACCGAGCCGCAGAAGGTGATTGCGCTAGCTGGGCGAACCTTGGGAGGTTCCGCCCAGGCGCCAGCCCAACAACAACAACAACAACAACAACAGCAGAGCTATGCCAGGATGCTCTTTGTGCACTACAGCTCAGCATTTAATACAATCATCCCAGACATCCTCATCACCAAACTGGACATTCTCAGCCTCCCCGCCCTCACACGCATTAAGGACTTTCTGACCAACAGACCCCAGGCTGTGACACACGGCCCCTACACATCCTCCACCCAAATGCTGAGCACCGGTTCCCCTCAGGGATGTGTGCTGAGCCCTCTCCTGTACGCTCTCTACACCGATGACTGCAGCCCGGCCCACGAATATAACACCGTCAAATTTGCTGATGATACGACAGTGATCGGTCTGATCTCAAAAGGAGACGAGACAGCATACAGTGAGCAGGTCCAGAGACTATCGACTTGGTGTAAGGACAATAAACTACAGCTGAATACTACAAAAAACAATGGGTTCGTCATCAACTTCAGGAGGAACAAGACTGTACCACCCCCCCTCCACATCAAAGGTGAGTGTGTGGAGAAGGTCAACACATTCAAAGTTCCTGGACACACAACACTACAGCAGTGATAAAGAAGGTCCATCAGCGTCTGCACTTTCTGAGGGTCCTCAGGAAATTAAACCTGGGTTGCTGCTGGCCATCTACCACTCATCTATCAAGAGTCTGCTGACTTCCTGTGTCTCTACCTGGTACGGTTGCTGCACTGAGGTAGACCGAGTGATGCTCCAGAGGACAGTCAAAACAGCGCAGAGGATTATTGGCTGCTCCCTCCCCTCCCTGTCGGACATTTACACCACACGGTGCCTCAGCAAAGCTCACACGCTCTTCAAGGACAATACTCAGCTATGCTAACACCTCTTTGACCTGTTGCACTCTATCAGGTGCGACAGGTGCATCTAAACACTAACAGACTGAAAAACATTTTTTTCCCGAGAGCCATCTCCATGCTGAACTCTCGCACACAACTACCCTTACCTTGTAGAACTGCAACATAATATGTTTTATTTATTTAATTTCAGATTTATTTTCAGAAATCAGAATAAGGAGCACTGGGAGGGAGAGCCGTTAGCCGCTGCGTCTATGCGCGTTCTATTGCACTGGAGAGGGGAGCTCTACACTCTTGTTGTACACTGAGTACAATGACAATAAAGGGCATTCTGATTCTGATACCGAAAAGAACTCAGCTGAAGATAACACTTGTAAACACATTTTTACAATTTATTTTTAATGCAATCAGAGATGAATGTAAACTTTATATATTAATGTTATGTGCTGATTCTGAATCTGCCGTCGTTTTTTTCTTTCTTTTCAGATTTTTATAAAAACGATAATAATAAAAATGGTAACAATAATATAATATGTAATACAGTGAGTAATATTTTTTAATTTAGGTTCAGCAACAGGTGGATTGTTTTCCTCAAAAGGCGATGATTTTGATGCATCATTTTCTAGACATTGAATTATATGGCGTGTTGAATTTACTCAATTTTACTTCCTCAAGTGGCCGCATGAAATAAAATCATCTGGATCAGATATATTTTCAAGTAGATGTATAGCCTACTTATAATAAATCTGAATTCATGTGATTTAATTTTGTGCAACCACTTGAAATAAATTTGAGTATATAAAAAAATTGTGTACTTGGCAATTTTTTAAGTGAACAAATTTAGTAGCGTTGTTAACAACATTCAATTCTTGTAATATTTGAAAAATATTTTAAAAAATAATGAAAAGAAATGATATGTTGGAGGGTTTATAATGTCTAAAGATAGAAAAGATATCTATAAATCATGCAGATGCATAGCTCCCAGTGGGGATACCACTAGGTTGGACGTGTGTATTAATGCATGACACGGCAACCAACGCACACACACACACACACCCCTACACACATGCATGGGCGCAGTCGCACGCACGCACACACACACACACACAATCTCCTTTTGAGCAAAATGTGTTGTGACGTCAACTCCACAAAGGGGATGTGGGAAGCCATACAGTGGGGGATCCTATAAAACTTAAATAAATCAAACCTATAATACCAAGAATAGCGTGGTGGACGACTCCTCGTTTACGTCAGTGCACGACAGCACTCCTGCTTTCATTTTAGTAATTTATTCAAATTTATTGAATCATTTGTTTGTTTTTATTTAGTCTTCAAATTTGACATTGTTGCTTTCAGCTACCCATTCTCATTCTCTCCGTGTGGAAACCGAATGCTGCTTGGAAGTCAGGCCACTGTACCATTACACCATCAGTCACGTGAGTGTTGATTAAATTGCAATTATTTCAATCGATCGGTGGCGGTGTAGCATTCCAAGTGGGAATTAACGTCTTTGCTGAGGCGTGTACGAAGACGCGTGCAGCCTGATTTAGGTCGTTTGCCATCGTAGTGGAGATTGGCTCTTTCGCCGCCCGCCTGGAGTTCCTTGAATGAAGATGGCCCAGAGAAAGACAAAAGGCGTTGCAAACGTGATGGGCTGACGTAAGCCTGCAGCAAAAAATCGAAACCTTTGATTAAAACGTTGCATGACAGGCTATTATTAATTTAGAAATGCTGGGCTAGGTTGCTCCCTTCTGAGTTGGTCAAACAGTTAAGATATCAACAGTTTGATGTGGTTCTCAGTATTTAAAAATTCATCCCTCAATGGTTGAATCACTTTGCTTTCTCCCGGTTCTCCAGTTTCCTTCCACATTCCAAAGACATGCATGGTAGGTTACTGTGACACTCTAAATTGGCCCTTGGTGTGAGTGGGAGCACGGATGGTAGTTTATCTTTGTGTGCCCTGTGATTGGGGGGCAACCAGTTCAGGGGGTATTGCCCGAAGATAGCTGGGACAGACTTCAACACGCCCTTGAGTGGGAGTGAGGAAATGCAGCTCAGATGACGGATGGATGGATGTATATCATGTGAAGACCCACAATAAAAGTCACATGAACAAACATAGGCTCAAATTCGGTAGGCTTGTTTGTCATATGTAGATACACAAAAACAGAGACGCCATGGCCATAAACACACAGGATATCTGTTTGGTTTGAATCAACTTTTTTGCTTTGTCATGGCCTACAGAATTATATAAAGAACAGACAATATAGGCCTGCCTTGAAAGATAGTCTTCTTGAGAAACCTCATATTTGGTAGACATATCTGTCATGACAAAGCTCACATAAAGGTTGCCGGAAGCCATGCCTAAAAAGACTCAGCAAGTCTTACATTTAGGTTTGAAATGGACACGTTTGCTTGGTAACATCCTACATAATTTTCAAAAAGAATATAGCCTCCAAAGACACTTTCAACCAGCATCCTTAAAATAATAGACATATCTGTCATCTGACCCACGGTTTGAAATTGATAATGTATATGATAATGAAATGGTATTGCTGCGATTGGCTGGCAAATAGTCCAGGGTGTACTCCACCTCCTGGGATAACTGGGATAGGCTGCATCTGCGACCCTTGTGAGGAGAAGCGGCTAATTGTAATGGCCTCTAGTATTTCTGTAAGAATTATGTCCCCAAAGACTTTTTCACAGAGCAACCACAAATCTGATCGATGTCTATCGAGAGTAGACCCACACAAAAACTCCCAAAAATCCATGCCAAAAAAAGCAAAGGGAGTTTGTCCATTTTGGCTTGAAACAGACATTTTGGCCCTGTATCTGCCCAGAGATTTTTTGGGGGAAAATTCAAATTCCAAATGCTGTTTCATTTAGGAACATGACATTTGGTAGACATGTATATTGCTGGCGTCAGGTGCAATCCTTGTACCTCCAAAATCATCACTGCTTCGTCAGCCATTTTTAACATTTCATATTGGTTAAAGGGGACGTCAACCCCAAAAATCCAGTAGTAATATAATGCTATATGCGCCTTCACTAGTCTCAACATGCCATTCTGTTTAATATTGAGTTTGTAAAATATGAGTTAAGCAGCAGAATCCACCCGTTATAAACCATCTCATGGGCGGCCATTTTATCACTTCTGTGGACTGAAAATGTCACAGTTGCTCAGGGCTCCGGTAAGGACCAATCACCTCTCATCTGTTTTCTGAAGCTGAGCCTTGATTGATCGTTACCTGAGCCCTGAGCAACTGTGATGTAATTTTCAGTCGACAGTAGTGACTAAATGGCATCCCCCGGAGATGGCTAAAAGCGAATGGATTTTACTGCTTCACTCATACTCTGCCAATGCCATGTGTTTTGAAACAATTCTGATACTGCTTATGATCAATTACAGCATCAATAAGAGTGACTAGTAGCGAGACTGATACCCAATCGCCAGGCTACAATGGGTTAAGTTGTCTGTTATATCCAATCAGACAAGCATGAACTACAATGGGTTAAGCTGTCTGTTATATCCAATCAGACAAGCGTGAGCCCTTGAGTAGACACTGCTTATAATCAATTACAGTATCAAATAATATAATAGTCACAACTCATGATCAATTGCTATGACTTATTATTAACTTCAGGATCGCGGATCGTCGGCGACTTACATGGACAACAAACACTTCACTGCGTTAAACAAGCGGCACATTTTATTTAACCCACAGTATAAAGTGTACAAGCAAGCAAGCAACAATTGTATTTCAGCTCATAGATTACTTGCAATACATAAATCTCATTACCGTGTGCTGGAAGGACGGAGAGCCTCGGCGTCCTCAGTAATGCGAGCAAAAAATACGATGCTGGGCGTCCGCGCGTAGAACCCTCAGCTGACTCTACTTACGTTTTGCCTCCGTTACATTCTTATAGCCAATATCGCACCCCATCCCCTCCCGTTCGAGTGCGCTTTGATGGTTCGCATGGCCCTTCGCACAACTTTGGCCTTTGCCAATCCTTACTCCCTTTTCGTTATCGGCTGTACCTTTTCGCATGAGTCAGACATTCCTGGTGCTTAGGCCCTGTGCAAATTCCCTCCAATTATTCCCATTCTCATAACACATAGATACAGCCTGTGCAAATTCTCATAACACATAGATACAGCCTGTGCAAATTCTCATAACACATAGACACAGACATCTACTAACGCGTGTATATAGGTATAAAATGGTTATTATGCAGCATTTATGTGGTAAAACAACATTAATAAACCATATTTCACTTCACCATGTTTCCTCTAATGGGCCTGCATAGAACATATTGTTGTAAAGAAAATGCTTGGGTTGACTTGCCCTTTAATGTAGTGTAAAAATAACACACACACACACGTGTGGACTGACCAATAATATAGATTTGTGAAAAATGGGAAATTTACCAAATTTCGACATTGGAGGATTCTGCCTGAAAAGACGCAGGAGGTCAGACGTTTTTGGCTGATGTCACCATATAAGACCAATTTTCCAACGTCCTTTGAAAACTGACTTATACCCGTCATTGTTTTTGTGTGTCATCTTGCATGTGGGTGGACGATGGCAGTAAAGTTTGATGAGTCGCCTTTTTGAAAAAAGTTCAAATAATTCAGCTCCAGTAGCCGATTTCTCTTACAAACATGAAACTCAAGACATATCTGTTATGACGTGACCCACAAAAACGTCTCAAACACCATGACCAAAAAGACACAGGTAGTCTGCCATTTGCTTTGAAGTGGCCATTTTAGCGTCATTTAGAACCTTTGTTGGGGTTAGTCAAATATTGACTTGGGACCAGAGATTTTTTGCAATCAAATTTCTACCCTGTATAATAGACAGTGTAAGTAAGTAAATATTATTTTTCTAGCACTTTTCACAGAGAGGGCTCACAAAGTGCTTCACAAACAATCAAGCATCAGCATTAGATATAAATAAATAAAATAAACAACAAAAACTAGTGAAATATTTTAAAAATGCAATTAGTGTACTGGAATGCCCGCCTTAAAAGATATGGTTTTAATTGCCTTTTGAAAATGGCCAAAGAAGCGGCTTCTCCTCACAAGGGTCATGGGTGTGCTGGACCCTGTGCCATCAATCTTCAGGCAGGAGTACACCTTGGACTCGTTGCCAACCAATCGCAGGGCATACAAGACGAACAACCATCCGTGCTCACAAACACACCTAGAGCCAATTTAGAGTGCCCATGCATGTTTTGGAATGTGGGTGGAAAACCACGCAGGCACAGGGAGAACATTCAAACTCCACACAGGAAGGCCGGGGCCAGACTCGTACCCTGCACCGTGCTTGACAATGAAGGGCTCTGAACGTAATTGTACGTAGTTTTTTTATTGGATCCTAAAATGAACTGGCAGCCAGTGCAAACAGGAGTGATATGACTGAATCTTTGAAATCTTATCAGAAGCCTGGCAAAGTTTTGAACTAATTGGAGGCGGTCTAATTAAGTTTCGTTGAGACAGGAGAAGAGAATTACAGTAGTCATTACCTGAAGAAGCAAATGCATGAATGATAATTTCTAGCTCGGAATGAGATAATATGGATCTGAGTTTGGAAATATTTTTGAGGTGAAAAAAGCAGTTGCTAGTTGTGATTTTGATGTGCTCATCAAGAAGCACGGCATGATCAAATATGACTCAAAGGTTTCTCAAGATAGGGCCACTTTTTGAGGTAAAATGTCAAGGGGCAACAATTAACGCCTCAGTTTTGGCTGCATTTAGCTGAAGAGAGTTGCATTAATTCAACCCTTAACTAAGCTAATTCCCTACCATTTTTACTGGCGCAACACCCTCAATAACAGCGTTTTTCTGGATTTTGACAGATTTTACAAGGCCCACAGAATATTGTGTTCTAAGGCAATATAAACATGGCACATGCCAAAAGAAAAAAAATGACTTCTTTAATATGAAAAAAAGTTTGATTTTGTCTTTTTTTTCATTCTCCAGAATTCAGCATTAGAAAATAGCTAAATTTCATCAAAATTCCAATCCCTGGGGGAAAACAATTGCAAATGAGCTTTTTGTAAAAAGCATGCATTTCAAGCATAATTTAAATTTTGACACGACTATTGTTGCTTTTGCAACAGCTCAAACATTTAAATAATGATTTCCTTCTGCAAAACAAAATAAACATCACCACAAAAAGGGGATTTTGATAGCATCCATCCAACCATTATCTGTTCCGCTTCTCCTCACGAGGGTGCTGGCGCCTATCCCAGCTGTCTTCGGGCAGTAGGCGGGTACACAAAACTATTTAACGACTGAACTGGACTATATACACAAGCGCATGTGAGTGCGTGTGTTATTGTTGCGACAGATTAACATCTTTCTCTTTCTCTCCCTGTCACACGCTCTCACACACACACACACACACACGCACACCCCCTCACATGCGCACACATGAAATTAAATTGACACCAGCGGGACGGAGGGGGGGTTGGGGATCAGGTCATTGCCTAGCATCCATTTTACTGAGTAATTTGAAATGAGTGGAGTTTGCATGTTCTCCCCGTGCCTTCGTGGGTTTTCTCCGGGTACTCCGGTTTCCTCCCACATTCCAAATACATACATGGCAGGTTGATTGGATACTCAAAATTGCCCCTAGGTATGAGTGTGAGCGCGGATGGTTGCTCGTCTATGTGGACCTTGCGATTGGCTGGCAACCAGTTTAGGGTGTACCCCGCCTACTGCCCGAAGACGGCTGGGAGAGGCTCCAGCTGCCCCCAGCGATCCCTGTGATGAGTAGCGGAACAGATAATGGATGGATGGATTAAACAGTTTTCGTCATCGTCTGTGTCTTCATTGCTCGATGCCTCAGGCGAAATTACCATATGAACCACGCAGAGCATCACTCGACGGCTGCTTCCTTCCTTTGTTCGACAAACGAAGCATCATCGTTAATGCACAGCAACTCGATCGCTGACGTCTTGCTTGGAGGTGGATGATTTTTTTTTTCAAAAGGCAATCCTCTAGGGTTAAATGATTTGTTTTGTTCATGCTACTACTAGTACTACTATTTCTAGGCTCTCTCCGCCCTCTCTGGTCTCGTCGCTCTCACCACGCTACTCCAACACGCCCACTCCCACAAGTCCTTATTCTCTTCAATCCCTTGCGCGATGACTGGCTGATCTTATACTTGCTGCTACCTGCTGGCCTTTTTTTATATAACATTGCAGTGATGCCTTATCCTTCAGTCAGAAGCTGCTTGAGACCATCATTTACACTCTCGCATAAAAATAACGGAAGACGTATGGTTGGCGGGGGGCTAAATTTCTGCAAACGTGTATATGTACATTTTATGGATTAACAGGGAGTTTGTCGTGCATATGTGACAATTTCATACGCTTACTGGTTAAACAGTCGGAGATAATTGACTGATTGGAAGCTCCTCAGAGACAGGAGAGTCAATGTCCGAACCTAGTGTAAAAACAGGGTCCAGCGTGCTTCCCTTTATGTGTGTCGGCCATTGACATGATAAGAAAAATGAAAAGAAACTGTGAGATTTATAAAGTTTGTGACCATTTTCAGGCACAGTGAAATTACCCAGCATTTAGATTCCCTTAAATTTAGTGATTGAAGCAAAGAACTCAATGAATTCAGCCAAAAAAGTGACATAAAAACCAGGTGGACAATAAATTAAGAGACAATAAAATGGATTGGCGCGGCCAACTATGGCAATTAACAGTTTGAATGTGGTAAAAGTTCCACAGTTCACCCTCGGAGAGGAGAAACTGTCTTTGAGCAACAAAGCTCGAAATCCACCATGGACAGTGATCTTTGAGGCACATGAGAATGAGCAATCCCTTTGTGATGAAAAATGATTGAGAATGAATGATTTGCTGCAAATTGAGCAAGCGTTTAGCAAAGCTAGCTTGAAAGATTTAGGACCGGTGTTGCAGACTTTGCATATAGTGTTTGTTTTTTAGGAATGTCCCAGGCACAGATTAAAGATTACAAAGTTATAGACATTACAAATCATTCATTTTCTTGGTCAATAAAAAAATAATTCATCAATTTTATTATTATTATGATTAATCTTATTATCATTAAGGATATATTGAGGAAGAGCATCAATGATGAGGCGGTGCTGGATTTTGGCTTTTTTTCTGTCCTCTATATGCGTACACAAAGTCGGGCCCCTTTGACCGCAAAACCTATGCGGAATACAGCCCAGCTACGCCACTGCTAAAAACTAACAGAACCTTCACATGTATGCTTGCTCACTCCAGCTCCGTCTGCTCTGTTGTGAGCGTGTGTGTGTTGAGTGCACGCACACTTACCTCCCTTCCTCACCAACTTGACACTCAGTCGCTCGGTAGAAGGCGAGCTCGGCGGTTGCTCCGTGGTGGCTCAAAACGCTGACATCCGACCTGGGAATATCGAGTCTTGAAGAAATTCTTCATCAGTGCCGTCCTGGTGAGTAAATTACAGCTTTTTATGTATAAGTTCCTTATTGAGAATGCATTTCATTGTTCTATTCAAGGATTCTTGCATTTTACTGTGTTTAGATAACTAAACGCTAGCGGGAGCGGGAAAGACCAGTATATAAGTATGACATTTAAGGGTAATATGAAAACTGTAATATCTTATGTGTTTTTCCTCCACAGTGTGGTGTTGGGTGGGGTTGGGGTGTTGTGGGAGTCTCTCACATGAGGTCCACCTGCCTGGAAGGTAAGAAAGTCTATTAGAGGCAGATGTTGGATTGTCTCACGCTGACACTCGCCCGCGGGAATTCAGGAACCAATGCCGGGGCAACAGCCTAAATGAGGACTGAGGATATATTTTTGGTCTTTTTTCTTCTTCTCCCATCTTGCTCCGAAGAATAACGACAGCCCCAGGAAATGAGAGCAAAACATTTTTCTCTTATTTATTTGGTCTTTGAATGGATTTTAAATAAGGAGGATTTGTGTTGTCTCTTTGAAATTTTCCTTTAAGGAGTTAGTGCAAATGGAATTAATGGTAATAGTACATTCCACAACTTGTCTCATAAAATAACCTAAAACATTAAAAAAAAATACTGAACAGCAAAGAAAATTTTCATGTTAGTGAAAAGTGTATTATTAGCAACAGCTGTTCATCCATCCATCCATCGATTATCTGATCCACTTCTCCTCAAAAGGGTCGGGGGGGTGCTGGAGCCTATCCCAGCCGTCATTGGGCAGTAGGCAGAGTACACCCTGAACTGGTTGCCAGCCAATCGCAGGGGACACAAAGACAAACAACCAGCCGCGCTCACAATCACACCTAGGGACAATTTTTAGTGCGTTCAACCAATCTGCCACGCATGTTATTGGAATGTGGGAGGAAACCGGAGTACCTAGAGGAAACCCACGCTGGCTCGGGGAGAACATGGAAACTCCACACAGGAAGGCCGCAGCCGGAATCTAACCCTGCACCTCTCAATTGTGAGGCAGACGTGTATCCAGTCGGTCACTCTGCCACCAGCATCCAATCCTACCTATCATAAGTAAAATAAATCATGTCACTAATTAAGACATTTTCAAACCGAAGCCACTCTCAAATGAACAGGCTCTAAACCAGTTCCAAACCTTATCAGATATCAGAAGTCATCTAATGTGATTTGTTGCTTCTGACTAGCAAAAAAAAAGATAAATAAATAAATATAAAAATAAGAACTAAAAAAGAGAAAAACTTGTTTTGCTAATTAAACCAGTTTCAAGTACAATTCTGTGTTGGCTGAACTTTCTAACTTTCAGCAGATTTCAAACTGGTTTTCAAGCCTCCTTGATCATCAGAAGTCGTGTGATGTGATGGTTTTTTTTGCTCCCGTATAGTAAAACTAAATTTCAAGCCTGATCTAGTAATTGTGTAATGTGATTGTTTGCTGCATAGCAAAACAAAGTGAAATTAGATTTTAAAATCATTTTGCTGTTTAAGTCTGTTTCAAAACACATTCCATATTGACTGACTCAATCTGGGTTTATTTCAAGCTGTTTCAAAGCCCCATCAAGTGTTCTAAATCATATCAATATGATCATAAGTCATGTATTGCGATACAACTGTTCACTCCCGACTGCCAAAACAAAGTGAAAAACTTAATTTAAAAAAAAAGTCAACTGTGTACTTAACCTATGATAATTAAGCCAAGTTTAAACAAAATTTGTGTCAGCTGACTAAATCTGAGCCAAATTTAAACCTTTCTGTGCATTGCGAGGTGAGTCTTGTGTCAATACCTAACGCCTGTGACTTTAATCTTACACATTTGAATTTGCGACTCGATTTTATGACATTAAACATTTGTCTTTATGTTATTTTTAGTTTTAGCATTACCAGTCCACAGTTGGCGGGAACGTCGTCTTCTTGATTTTTTGACACACTACGACAGCTCCTACTACTGACACCTACAGTATAATAAAAGTGAGACTATCAAACAAGATGATGGGATTATATCAACGTGCAGAAAAGAAAATATTTACTTAAAACCTCATCCCAGGATATGTACTGAAAAGCGCCGGGCAAGGCCGAACACTTTCATCCTTCCAATTAATTTGCCGCTATTATATCCTTGGCAAAAGAAATCCACAATGCTTTTCCACACAAAAAAAAAATCATTATTATTATATTGACTAAGGAACATGAAATTTGCTGGACAACCCCACAAAAAAGTCTCAAAAAGCCTTGATTGAAAAGGTTCAGGAAGTCTGCTATTTTTGGTAAAAGATGCCAGTTTGGCTCAGAAATGAGCTTCAGAGTCTAAATAAATAAATAAATAAATGAGCCCCGAAAGACCATTTCCTTTAGCAATGTCTGTAATGAGTACACAAAAAAAAGTCTCCAGTAGCTGTCCACAAACAGAAGCAGCAAGATGGCCATTTTGGACAAAAAAAAATTAGACTTATGGAGATTTTTTAGCAATCAGTTCTGGAGTCTTAAATTCCAGATCAATTTCGCTGAAGTAATTTTTGAATGCAAGGCATCATGGATTCTCACCGGAACGGCCCCTCAGACTGGACCTCATCCCGGCCCAGCTTCTCTCCACTGCTGGACCGACTCAACGGCACACTCAACCTTGGCTTTAGCCCGGGAATCCCGACCTCCAACGATGTGTCGGACCTGGAAAGCATGCTGCTATGGACCCTGCACGAGCCCAGCACCATCGCGTTGACTCTCATGTACAGCCTGTCCTTCCTGCTGGGCTTCGTGGGCAACCTGATGTCCCTGCGGGTGCTCACCAACCGCCGGAGTCGACGTCAAGCGGGTGTCAGCGCCACCCGGAGCCTTCTGGTCAACTTGGCTGTGTGCGACCTGGCCGTGGTCTGCGTGTGCATGCCTATCACGCTCGCCAGTCACATATACACCGCATGGTCGTATGGTGACCTGTTGTGCCGGGCCGTTCCCTTCACACAGGCTGTCTCTGTGTCAGCAAGCGTCCTGACCCTCACCGTGATCAGCGTCAACCGCTACTATAGCGTCCGCTCGCCGCTCAGGGCGCGATCTATGTTTACCCGCCGGCGCATCCTGGCCACAGTCGGCGTGGTGTGGGTCACCTCGTCTGCCATGTGCGCCCCCATCGCCATCATGAATCATCGGCAGGAGATCAGCTTTGAGACCTTTTCCATTCTCGTGTGTCAGGAGGAGTGGCCTAAGCATCGCCTTAAACAAGGGTACGTACTCCAAAGCTAACATAAGAACACACATTCAAGGGTTAGATATTAGGGGTCAGGATGTGAGATTTGGATTCGGGTCGTGGTTTCCTATCTTGGTGTAACAGGAAAAGTGACCCAAACCTCATTTTAAGCAAGTGTACATCCAACAAAGTCGAAGTAGGTTTTCATGGAGACATGGGGTTTTGGGGTTGGGATAGCATTAGGAGATGCGTACGGGGGTTAGGTCACAGGCATAGCGGTTTGCTATTGATAGAGAGTAGTGGCTAGCGTTTTAAACTTGAGTGTTAGAGTGTTTGGGTGTTCCGTTTAACAGTTGGGGTCGTTAGTTCAAGGAGATAGGGGGTAGTGCATGTTAAAAAACATTCAATACATTTTCTTTGAGACACTGGGTAAAATTACGATTGGTGTTACGATTAGAAAGGGTATCTACTTCAAAAGTAGCCTATTCAGGATTTGGGTAGGTGTTAGGTTTCGGAGGTTGCATGTTTAAATGAAGGGCTTTAGCATTAGGATTACTGCTAGGGGAAGGTTTAAGGTTTGCATTCTTCGTGTTTGAGTAGGATTAGGCCAAGCATCCCCTAAGCCAAGGTTAGCAAAGTAGATGTAGGCTTCTATCGAGTCATAGGCTTTAGAGTTTTAGGGTTAGAGTTTTAAGGTTACGGATAGCATTTTATTTGGAGAAGGGTCAGCGTTGGAGATTAGGGTTGTGTTTAGGAAATTTTAAAAGATTTTTCTCCTTTTCTTTTAAGAGAGACTGTCATTGTCAGTACACTGGCCAACTGGAGAATGTTTAATTTGAAAGAACTATTGGGTTAATGATGTTCATACCTACCTACCTAACCTGTAGAAAAAAATGGGGAGTCAAAACGCACCAGTCGATGATATTAAGGAGGGAGGGCCAACTACGCTATGGATAGTCTCGAGAGGGGTGAGGATTAGGTTTAGGCACCAAACCTAACCCTTAACCTGACCCTAGTGCATAATGAGGAAAGTGATATAAAATCAATACATGTTAAAAATATATCAACAAAGAATAAAAGCATCTTATAAACTAAAAAACATGCAGTTTGTCCCGACTCGTGGGAAGGAAGGAACGAGAGGATAAGTGCTGCGCCTGACTGGTCCGATCCTGTTCCTGTCATGATCCGTTTCTGTCACGCCACGTGTCTGATTGATATGAGAATGAAGAAAATTGGAAGTGAGCAGATGCCCCCGCAGAGCTACATATATGAGCCAGATGCGGCGCAGACTAAAAGCACATGCGCATCGTTCCAGAAGACAGCCCCAGTTTTCGATGAGGTCTCTATCTGAAATCGTCGCCCACTCACTCTCACGCTGAAGCTGGCGGCTGCAAGCTATGTAAGACTACCGTGACATGAAAACGCAAGCTGGATAGTAAAGCGCTAATGTTGTTGTGCTAACGCCTTTTCACCTGAAGATCATTGTTGTTACCCCACTGTTAGCTGGGGGGACAAGGGGGGATAAAGATTCATGCCCGGCTGCCTGCTGACCGCTGCCAGCCGTCGTCAGCCTCGAGAGTTGACACAACTTTAGCGTAGCTATATGTCTGAAATATAACCAGTCGGGATTTGTGTGCACATTCTTGCTCTTGTCCGGTTCAGCTTGTAAAAGTGGAGAATCGCTTGGTACGGTATTTTTGTTTTTGTGGAAGTGATCACATGAGCTCACGTTTGATGTCAATAAATCCAAACTACTGTGCAGAACGCTTCTATACCTTCAAAGGTTGAATTGGACAAGAGTAATAATGTGCATTTGCATTTTGGTGGCGATCGGTCGCCGTTTTAGACAACAGAACTGATAGGCAATATTACCTCACTTGCCTCCCTGCTGTGACGTAGGCGCTGAGACTGGAACAAATAACAAGACGAGCTCCAAAAGGAAGCGTGCCAATTTGTCGTAAATCTCATTAAAAAAAAAAAACATGACTTAAGTTCAGAAAATACCAAATTAAAAAATTTGGTTTCACAAGTAATTCGACATAATACAACTGATAAAGAATGAAAAAAACTTTATTTGGTATATTTGATGAAATAACCACTTTTTTGGGGCTCTTTCTGTTTTCGTTGTATTTACTGCCTCTAGGTTTTATCCTACAAAAACATGGAATTTCATTCCATTTCTATGCGGATGACAGTCAGTTCTATGTCCCGCTGAGCAAAAATGACACTTTCTCCTTGAGACCACTTCTGTCCTGTCTAGAGGAAATCAAAATCTGGATGTCACTCTTCTGCTGTTCATCTGTTATCTATTGTACATGTTTTTATGTGTTTCAATTTGTGTTCTAATTTCCCGCAAATTTATATCACACCATATGGAAAGCGCTTTGTTACAGCTCCAGGTGTTGTGAAATGCGTTATATAAATAAAGTTGTATTCAGTTGTATTGTATGTCACTTAATTTCTTGAATTTCAATGAAAAGAAGGCAGAGGTTATGGTGTTCGGTCCCAATGGCCCTTCTACTTTCAACCCTATTGACTTTGGCCCCCAGGGATCTTATCTAAAGCCAACAGTCTCGAACTTGGGTTTTAAATTGGACAGTGATTTTAAATTAGATCAGAAAATCAGTTCTGTTGTTTCATCCAGCTCCTTTCATATTATGCAGCTAGCTAGAGTGAAGCCCTTTCTTTCCCAGCAGCACTTTGAAACAGTAATCCATGCATTCGTTGCATCGAGGCTTGATTACTGTAATACACTTTACTTTGGAGTCAACCAGATGTCCCTCAAGTGCCTCCAACTGGTCCAAAATGCTTGTCTTTTAACTTGTGCTCGAAAGATGGATCACATAACCTCTCTCTTCATTGGCTTCCAGTGCAATTTAGAATTTGCTTTTGAGAAACTTCTGCCCGCTGTCTCAGGTTTGCGTACCAAATGCTGATGGAGGTGCCGGGGACTAAGTGCAGCCTCAGAGGGGATCGCACCTTTTCTGTTGCCGGTCCTTCCCTACGGAATGACCTCCCATTAAATGTTCGGCAAGCCCCCTCTCTGTTCACTTTTAAAACTCATTTGAAGACACATTTTTATTCTTTAGCTTTTAGCTCAACATAAGACTGTCGTTATTCTGCTGTTCTTCTGGTATCTACTGTATATGTGTTTATGTATTTTAATTTGTGTTCTAATTACCTGATAATCTTTATTACTCCATATGGAAAGCGCTTTGTTACAGCTGCAGCTGTTGTGAAATGTGCTATATAAATATACAGTGCTTGGCACTTGACCCTCTTTTGCCGGTCAGTCCCTTGCCTTCCAACCGCAATCTGGGTAGCTTTCCGGCCTCGACCCTCTGGTCTTATGCATAAAAATTGTCGGCCCCAGACCCCATACAGAAAAAAAAAGCATCCATGCATGACGCTGCCGCGGTAGACTCCGGATCTCACAAAGAACAACAAAACATTTTACTCACCCCATAACATGAGTGTCACCTTCATGTGCACTTCAGGGACCACACGGAAAACATAAACTCAAAAAATATTATGCAAGTAAGTATGCACAGTTGGTAGTGGCGCTTTCGACGCGTTCGGAGGCAATTTTTGTCGTTTGCCCATTTCGCGAGTCGGTGCATCACACGCACAAGGTCCAATTCGTGGGCCAGACTGTCCATCACCTAATCCACCTCCGGCCGTCATTAATTGAACCCTTTTTTAAAATTTGTCACCCCCTGCTGCAAAAATGCACGTCCGGCGGGACCAAAAGTCCGGACTGTTCAGACCCCGGGACAGACTGGCCAGCTCTGTCAATAAAGTTGTATTGTATTGTATTATATAATTGCCATTGTTAAGTTCATCCAAGTGTCCCTTTAAATTGCGGAACTCCACGCCTGGACCTTCTTGGAGGAAATGCTGCATTTATAAGTTGTATTAAAACGCTTTTGACTGGGATCACCGTATCCTGAACCACAACAAAAAAAGGATGTAGGGAAATCTGAACAGCCATTCTAAAAAAAAAACAGCCTTGAAAAATCCCCAAAAAGGTTTCATGGTTTGCATGGTGGCGGGTAGAGGACCCAAGTGCAGAAGTCTACAAAAAGTAGTTATTAAATCTTATTTATTTATGACAAAAGCAAAACAAGGCACTTTGATATAACGAAAAATAATACAATAAAAAATAATAACAAAATGCAAAAAAGTTCAGTCAAAAATTAACTACAAAACACACGACTGCAACAATGAATTGACAACTAAATACAAACATACAAGACAAGACAACAAGGTACACCTGTACAAGACATGAGTGGCAAGGGAAGCTGATTGATTGACACAAGGAACAGGTTTGACAAGAACTGGAGTAAACAAATATATAACAAGCAAGACAAAACTTGAAAAAAAGGTACAAGGGAAAACAAGAACCAAAACAAACTCTATTGCCAACAATCTATAAAAACACAGTACATGACAATGTGTTGTATGCGCACCTTTTAGGGGCACGGACTTGTAAGGAACATTAGCTTAACACATGAGTTGTGGCCCGCAGGAGCTCTTCGTGAATGTTCTCATTTTGCATTTATGTGTTTATCTATTTGTCCCATGCAACAAATTTCTGAAATGAAATTGGCGATGGTGGCTCCCCTTGCGCACGTGGCACTCAAATTGAGTTTATTTCTGATGACATCACCTACCAGCTGGGCAACAACAGCATGCTGGTCAGCATGCTGCCGTTGCCCTGTAAGTAGTTGTTGACTCCAGCAAGACCAGCACAAAAACACAACTAAACTATGTTAGTCTATGCTATTTTGTTTTGTTATTTTTAGCAGGCAAACCTTGTGAAACACTGTTTTGACCTGATTGTTTCCTCCTGCATATAGATACAACGTGTTGCTGTTTGCTATGCTCTACTGCCTTCCGGTCACCTTCAACCTGACCATTGGCTTCCTGACTGGCCGGCGACTGTGGGGTGGCACGCGGTCGGCCTTCGCTGACCTGGACCCGCGCAGCCAGGCCCTGCACGCCTCTCGCCTGAAGACCCGGCAGAAGATTGCCAAGATGGTTGTGTGCCTTGTGCTGCTGTTTGCCGCCTCATGGTTGCCGCTTTACGTGGCTGACCTGTGGATTGACCGCGAGCTTCAGCCGCCGCCGTGGCTCCTCCAGACCCGACCGTTTGCCCAGTGGCTGGGCCTGACCAATTCCAGCCTCAACCCCATCTGTTATTGTTTCATCGGGGACCTTTACCGTTCTGCCAAGGTGATACGGACGCGCTACTACCAGAAAGTGGCCGCCCTCTTCAGGGGGGGAGGCGTCCCCAACCTTAGCCGCCGCTACGGAGCAGGACCACGTGGCCACGGCAGTCGCCATCTCCACCTCGGTGGCGACCATTCCTCGATTGTTGATCGGATCGGACTACAGCATCACTGACTGGTGCCGGTCAAGCCCAAGCTTGTGCGAAAACAACAGTGCCCTATTCCCCTGCCAGTGGCGCACATTCAATCCCACCCTCGATCCCTCCCTTGGCCCCTTTCGACTCGACTTACTGCCATCACGGAGACACTCAGCCTATGACAACTTTGAGCCGTTACCCCCGAGGATCGAGTCTGGAACAGAAACTCTCCCTTCAAGGTTGCATTCGGGAGTCAGACAGTCCACTTTGTGTGCTGATAAAATGACAAATCATTAACTAGGGTGCTCAAGCATCCTAAAGATGCAGAGAACGAGTTATCATTTTGGTAAACCATTGCAAGATTTCTCACTGATGTGTATCGAACTTCCCACGAAAGCCAATTATCATTCAAAGCGTTATTTCCCGTGTTGGGCGGCGCTCACGCATCCCAAAAATATTTGCATTGTGCCACTCGAGAACCCCAAAGACATGAATAAAACTAAAGCAAGGGAAATTGGTAAAATCGTGCAAGAGTGACTGAATCATGCACTATAGGTCACTACCTCCTGCGACAAGGCACACGGGCAAAAAACTATGCACCACATGATAAAACAAATCATTAGCAAGCGAACGGCGCTCGGGCAGGTCAAACACTCCAAGAATAGAACTGGTGCATGAAATTTGTTTTTTTTTTCACATGGATGTTATTTGTTAAACCCAAGGGGTGAAGCTTGAGCATCCCAAAGAGGCTCTCGGGATTGCAGTCGACCAATACAAAGAAAGAGAAAGAAAACTGTTTGGCGTCAAAGGGGATTTTTTTGGTAAAATCTCAAGGCATCACACCACTATTGCGTTTTGAATAATCCACTGAAGCAAGCAATCATTAGAAACTGTATTTGTCATGACGAACGACGCTTGAGCATCCTAATTAAGCTCTCTGGGTGGCGCCCAAGCGTCCCATATACACAGAGATGTAACTGACTGGTTTTGGTCAAATGTCAGGTTTTGCATTGATGATATGTGTTGAATCCTCCATGGAGGCCTGCAATGATTACTGTATTGTTCACGCGAGAGACTGCATTTAGAAGAAGATTGTTTTAATCAAATCCTACACACTGACATTGTATTATAAATCACGCATGGATGCCAGGAACTGTCTTTATCACAACAGCCGGTGCTCAGGCCTTTCAAGGATGCTTTGTGGTCGTAGAGAATGGAACTGTAAAGTGAAAGCTGATCATTGTGGTAAAAAAAAATCACAGCAGTTGTGTATTTGTTCTGCCATAGATGCCAATTAAATAGTTGACATTCGAAAAAAAATTTTAATCATCAGGTGCCGCTCGAGCATCCCGAAGACACTCTTTCTGGCGCAGTCACACTAGTCCCAGAATTGTAACTGCCGTGTGAGTTGATTACTGTGGTAAAATCCGAAGGATATTGACTGTTTTATCCCCTGTGGAGTTCTCAAATAATTCAAAACTGTATTTGGCACAAGCATCCCAAGGAATCTTTTTGGGCGGCACTCGAAAATAGAACATAAAGATGTTCTCTAGTTGCAGAGAATGAACACCTTTTCTCTCCAATCTCAGAAAGCTTCACAATGTTATATGATGAATCCCCCACAGTGGCCAAAAATCATTAGAAACAATCTTTGTCACGACGGGCGGCATTCGAGCATCCCGATACCCTCTGCGGTCGCTGCAAATAAAACCGGCCATATGAGAAGTGATATAAAAGATGATCATTTTGGAAAAAAATGTCATGATTTTACACATTAATATTGTCTGTTGAATTCTCCCACCAAGACCAGAAGTAATTTGAAAGAGTCTTAGTGTCTCTGAGCAGTATTCAGGCATCTAAAAAATACGGAATGAAACTGATGATTGAAAGCTGATCATTTTGGTACAACCTCAGAAATATGAACGCTTATGTTGTGTGTTAAATCCTCAATGAATGCCAAAAATAATGTGATACAGTATTGATCAAGTCAGTGCTCCAGCATCCAATGTGTGTGTTAATCCCCAAGGAAGCCAGAAATCATTAGAAACAGGCTTTCTCCTAATAAGTGCATCCTAAAGAAACTCTTGAGGCGGCACTTGAGCACCCGAGAGACGCCTCTTACTCTCACGAGGGTCCCAATTGTGCTGGAGGGTCCCAATTGTGCTGGAGCCTAAAACCCAGCTGACTTCAGGCAGTAGGCAGGCTACACCTTGAACTGTTTGCCAGCCACCAATTGCAGGGAACATAAAGACGAACAACATCCGCGCTCACAATCACACCTAGGGACATTTTAAGTGTTCCATTAACCTACCATGCATATTTTTTTAAGTTTGGGAGGAAACCGGAGCGCCCAGATAAAAACCACACAAGCACGGGGAGAACATGCAAACTCCGCACAGGAAAGCAAGAGCCGATCTACGAACCCACAAGTTCTGTATTGTGAGGCAGATGCGCTAACCACTTCGCCACTTGAAAGATCAGTTTGACAAAATCTGTTTTTGTTAAACGTCACGGAAGTCAGAAATCATTACAAACATCCAAAGGACACTTGGGAGGCACTCGAGTACCTCAAAGATGCAGCAAATGAAGCTGGCAAAAATAATAATTTTGAGCTGGTGGAAGGTCTGAGTGCTTTGAGATGGGCTCTCCAATCTCTGGGTTTGAAGTAGAAGTCTGAGGTGAATAGAAAGCTTCTCAGTGGCAAGACCCCCGTGGTGGATGAGATCTACCCAGAGTTCCTAAAGTCTCCTGTAAGGTCTATTCAGAGGTGCTGGAGAGGAGAGTCCGGAAGTCGTATCTTAGATCCAGGAGGAGCACTGTGGTTTTCATTCTGGCCGTGGAACAGTGGACCAGCTCGACAGTTGAGAGTTCGCTCAACCAATCTACATGTGTTTTGTGGACTTGGGGAAGGCGTTTGTCCTTTTTTTTTGTCTGTGGGGTGTGCTTCCGTGTATAGTGAACTGAACCCTCAGATATGGGCTTCAAATTTCACTCCCTCAAGGAACTTTCTGGAGGGCGAGGGACGTGGGTAAGGGGTTGAAGGGGGCGTAGTGGAGAACTCTGACTGCAGGCTAATTTGTGCTGTGACATGATTGGCGATTGTGACACTGTCACGTGACACTGCTCCACATTAAGACATTCACCTGCTTTAAAAACTGCAGGGTGGCGGATGTCTTGAAGAGCTGTTTCTTTTTACTTCCTATATCATTTTGAGAACGACTATTGTGAGGATCTCGAAACTCAGTACTGTTGTGCAAATATTGATGGGATGATAAACATTTATTTATTTATTTTTTTAACTTTATTAACATGAACAAACCAAACAGTTATTAATATGTACATAATATAGAAAAGACAAAAAGAGCCAGGGGAATTTTAAACAAAAATTCTATATAAATAACATAAAGCAAGTTTTAATGTTTACTATACGTTTTTTTTTTTAACGTTTACAATCCGTTTGACGCCAAACCTCTTTGTTGTGATGACGTCAGCCATTTCTGAGTTCCAGCCTGAGAGCGTCTGCTAAATTACTCACGTAGCCGTCGTCTTATTTTATGTGTAGATGCATAATGGTTGCAATACAACATTTCTGCTCATAGCTGCTGTCTCTCCGCCCAAACGCGGTTCGAGTCAGACTTCTGTTAAAAGTCGAGCATACATGAAAGCTATTCATTTAAGCGATTAGCGCGCTTAGCGTCTCCTTGCTCGCCTCCTCGTTTAGAACGCTACTTGTTTGCGGAGTCGTTTTTTTGCCATCACATAGCTTGTTGCTTCTGCTGTCCGCGGACTTACATATAGTTCAAATAAAGTCCGTTCTGCAAGATAGCTTGGCGCGGAGCATTTAAGGAGCGGCGAAAGATATCTCTTCCGGGTCAACGAGCCACAGGGCGACGCTTTTTTTTAATCAGTACTACGTGACAGCGCGACGCATTTTTTTAATCAGTACTGCGTCACAGGGCGACACTTTTTTTTAAAACAAGAACTGCGTGAACTAGGGGCACAAACAGCTTTGACGAGCTCAAACTCGCTTTGTCTGAGATCGCCTTTTTCGGTCCCAAAACAATGCAAATAAACATGTTTCCCAGGGTCCCACGCGCCCCCCTCGCACCGATGCTGAGGGGGACGCAGCCCACTATTTGAGAATCACTGTTCTAACTTATCACGTTGATATTAAAGGAATATAAGAGTTGGAGCTTAATGTAGTTCATTAGATGTTGCTGCATCCTGTGTATGAAAGAGTGAGACTGTGAAGTGCTGAGCGTGTGACTGGTGGAGCAGAACAGGGTATGTGGTGCAGGAATGTGCAAGAATGGAATGTTTTAGAAGCAGACGGTGCTGAGCGAGACGAGATGACTCGGGGGGCAGAGGATGAAGGAGCAGCCATCAAAAGATCCCACGCAGGAGGAGCCATGGGATTCGGCGGGGGAGAAAGACCAATGAGAGCAAGCTAAAGTTAACTGCAGGATACACATAGCCAATAGATTCATGCCAGGATGCCTTTGTCTCTGTACCATTTGCATATTGTATAGTATGAATCATTACTGGGCAACTCGGATGCAGAGTACGTCTGCTGGTGGCAACAGAGGCGTACCGAGTTGTATTGAGAGGGACCCGAGACCCAGGTGCACATGTAATCAATAATCTGTGTATTAGGAATAAATCCACTCGTGCGTGAAAATGCCGGCTTCCTGATACCTTTCTATTGCAGAACGAGCGCGCATATTGTTGGATGAGTGAGAGTTGGGTAAGGTCACAAATTGGAGTCAGATTGCTAATTTGAGTTTACATTGATTTAAAATTAAAGTCCAACATTGATTTAAAAACTAAATTCCAACAATATCAAAATGCCTCACCTTACCTTGTAAAACTGCGACATAATGTGTTTTATTTATTTCATATTTATTTTCTAATCACACATATGTCATTCTACGCCTTTCGACTTTATTGTGTGATTCACTCTATTCATGCACTCCCATTTTACATGTTTCACCCCCAAATTCTCCATTCATTTCCAATGGGGCATTCAACATTTCACGTTTACATGTTTCCAGTTTGAAATTCAAGACATTCAGTCATTCATTTCACATTCCTGTAACTCCTTTCACATTATTCATGTCATTCACTGTATTCATGCATTCCCATTTTACATGTTTCACCCCAAAAATCCCCATTCATGTCCAATTAGACATTCAACATTTCACATTCACATGCTTTCAGTTTCCATTCACATTTACGTCATTCCACTTAGGAATTCAAATATTTGAGCTCATTCAACTGCCCTTGGACTGGCAGCCACCTCTGATTCACCTTGAATACCCCCAGTGAGGCAGCCATCCTGGACTGGGACATTAGCCCCCCTAACCATCTTGGAGAAGGATGCCAATCCACAGTAAGTGAAACTGAAGTGACAGCATCATATCTGAAGTGAACTAGGAGTGACGTCACAAAACCGGAAGTAAGCGGGGGATGACATCAAGAAACCGGAAGTGATGTAAATCAACCGAAGTGACGTAATTCGAGCGTAAGTGAACCGGAAGTGACGTAATTCGGCCGGAAGTGATGTAAAACGACCGGAAGTGGCGTAAAACGACCGGAAGTGACGTAATTCGTTCCGGAAGTGAACCCCAAGTGATGTAAAACGACCGGAAGTGAACCAGAAGTGGCGTAAAACGACCGGAAGTGAACCAGAAGTGACGTAATTTGACCGGAAGTGAACCAGAAGTGGCGAAAATCAACAGGTGAACCGAAAGCGCTGGAATTCGACCGGAAATGAACCGGAAGTGCTGGAATTCGACTGGAAGGGAACAGGAAGTGATGTATATTGACCGGAAGTGAACCTGAAGTGATTGAATTCAACCGGAAGTGACGTAAATTGACCGGAAGTGATGTAAATTGACAGGAAGTGAACCGGAAGTTAAGGAATTTGACCGGAAGTGATGTAATTCAACAGGAAATTTATCGAAAGTGATCGGATTTGACCGGAAGTGAACCAGAAGTTACAAAATTCGACCATAAGTGAATCGGATGTGTCGGGAATCTAACGAAAATGAACCGGAATTGATGGTATCAGACCGGAAATTAAACCGAAGTGACTGTATTTGACCGTAAGTGACGAGATTAGACTGGAATAGAACCGTATGTAATGGGATTTGACCGGAAGTGATGGGTTTGAGAATCATTCAAAGTCATTCAATGTTATTCAGTATCATTCAAAATTATTATTATTACCAGATGTTGACCGGCGACGAAATTTGAGCGGATTAACTTGATTCACTGTATTTGAGTGTCAGAAATTCATCCATTCCAAATGGATCTTTACAATTCACGTGTACATGGTTTCAGTTAGAAATTCAAAACATTTATTTCAGTCATTTCACATGACTTTTTCCTCTCTCACATTCTTCACTTCATTTACTGTATTCGCGTTTCAAAGATATTTCCCCATTCATTCCAGGCTTTCCCAGGATTATTGTGTAAAGGCTGATTCTATACTTGCACTTGCACATACTTGTGTGGTTCAGAAGTGAAGCACACGTTTCCCACTTGGCAGGTTGCCAGTTCAAGTCCCGACGGGGAAATTTCTTTTTATTTTTTTAAATTGACACGTGTCCATGCTTTCACATTATTCACCATTTTACATTATAATATTATCTCAATCAATTTATTCATATTCATTTCCATTCAGTGTCATTCAACATCTTTCACTATCATTCAACATGCTTCCACCTTCCATGATTCACGATCATTCCACATTCTCATTCAATTCTACTTTCAACGATTCAAACTCATTCAGTTTCATTCTCTATGATTCAAAATCATTTCAATATCATTCCGCATCCTTCCACCTGGATGGCTTCAGCACCTCAGCCTTCACACGCAATTTCTCCAGAAATTGCATTCTCTAGTTAATAAATTAATCTTTCATTGATTTAATTGATATATCTAAATAAAATATTTGTTATATTGCACTGGAGAGGGGAGCTCTGCAATCTTGTACAGTGAGTACAATGACAATAAAGGGCATTCTGATTCTGAAAATAAGCACATAAATATTAAAAATACATTTAAAATGAAAAATTCTTTAAAATGGAAATATTGAAAACATATTCAACCAAATAGAAGAAAAAAAATACATTTATGCCAATTGTTTCAACATAAGAGTGGCTTGGTGGCCCGACTGGTTAGCACGACGGCCTCACAGTAAGAGACAGCAGCGGTCGTGGGTTTGATCATGGCTCCGACGTTCCTGTGTGGAGTTTGCATGTTCTACCCGTGCCTGCGGGGGTTTCCTCCGGGTACTCTGGTTTCCTCCCACATTCCAAAAACATGCATGGCAGGTCGATTGGACACTCTAAATTGCCCCGAGGTATATAGCTGGGATAGGCTCCAGCACCCCCGGCAACCCTATTGAGGAGAAGCGGTCCAGATAATGGATGGACGGATGGATGTTTCAATAATAATTTACAAGTTAAATGTGATTTTAAAAAAATTAAATAATATAAAATGTGTTTCCAAAAGTATGTAAAATCTTGATGGTTCTTCTATTATTATGTAGAATCTGTATTATTAAATTTTTAAATTATATAGGAAATTATGCAAAATCAAAGTTCTTACTGCGACATATAACGACGCAACACACAGCAAAATACAATCTTATTTATATAGCTCATTTCACAACAGCTGGAGCTGAACTATCATATAAATTAAATATAGAATATGGCAGTAACATAATAGTTGATTTAAAATATCTATCCAGCCAAGATGGCATTTTTCACTAACAAGCTCAGTTTATATATTTTTTGATCAGGAAGCTGAAATTTGCCTTTTTTTATCCATTCGTTTTGGAGAAATTAGGAAATAAGTGACGAATTGAAAATGGCTACTTTTAATGAGGAATATGGCCATATTGTCCGCTTCAGCCTGTGTAAGTGATCGATCAGCACGGTATTATTGATTAGTTGAGGTGATCCCATGAACTCACTTTTGATGTCAAATGCAAACTATTGTACAGAACGCTTTGATTCATTCATAGGTTGAAGTGGACAAGAGTAGTAATGCGCATTTGCATTTTGGTGGCTAACTGACAAAAGTGAGCAATATTACCTCGCTTGCCTCCTTGGTGTGATATGATACAGCTGAGCTCTAAAAAGAGGAGTGCCTACTTGTCGTGAATCTCATTACAAAAAAAAGCCCTTAAACCACTACTAAGTCTTTTTTTGGCTGGGAGGGGGGGTTGGGCATTAGAAATTATGGCATTTTTACATGCAAACCTATTACATAAGTGCCAATGCAAACCTTTCATGTAAGTGCCAATGTTAACATCGATGAAGCGTCCCTTTAAATTTAATAAACAAAATAATCCCCCAAATTAAGCAAAATTATAAATTATTTCTTTAACATATTGAAATTAAATGTGAAAATACATGTGAAAAAATAAATATACACATTCACTTTCATGAAAAATGGATATAGTTCGTTTCTTACATAAAAAAAATAAAAGAAAATTATTGCAGAAATAAACAGAAAACATTTAAAATATTTTCCCAATTCAGTTTCTTGTTTTGTAATTTTTCATGTATTAAAAACAAATTATAAAGAAACTGAAAAATATTCCTCAAATAAGCTTTTAAACAATACAGAAATAAGATACTGTAACACCAGCCAAATACAAAAAAAGAAGAAAAAAAAACTACAGAGATTGTTGTCACGTGTTGGCCACAACCACTTCTCGAGCATCTGTTTTTTGTTGCTGTCCGCCTCTTGGCATCTTTCCCCCATCACCCCCATCATGCCCACCCCTCACCACCCACTTGATTATCTGCTTCCCTCAGCCAATATCAAAGGATTAACTCTTGAGTCCTCCTCAAAAAAATGATACAAGAAAAAAAAAATCTCAAAATTCTTTCTTGTTTTTAAACTAATTTTCGAATGGGGCACTGTATTTTTCTAACAATTTCCATGTTGGTGCAAATTTCATGTTGACGTCATATTGTTCTGTATTTTTACCAAGGCGTACAGTCTTGTACCTTAATTTGATGGCATCTGTGCTCTGCCATTTTTTGTTAGGCAACTTGTTGTGACATATCGTAATGTAAGGTACTGCTACGCAGTACCTAAGGTAGTTTTCTGCTCTGTTCTTTTCGCTGCTTTCTTACAAATAGACTTGATGGTTTAGAGTATTTAAGATCGAGTTACTCAATGACACACGTCAAGCGTTCTTCCATGTCTTCTGAATCAATATAGATATATAACGACTTTTACGTTGCCACTTTCATCTCCTGTTTGCTTCTGGGTCCAACTGCTGCTCCTCACGTGACCGTACGTAGTGACCATCAAGGACCCAGAAGACTCAGAGGACACAATGTACCACGGGCTTCATCACCCACTCCAACCCAGCCCCACACATCCAATCAAGGAGGGAACGACTCACTGACCACTGCAAGGCCTTTTCGCCAGGAACCCAACATTCGGTCACCTGAACATTATTCTGGAGAGGTCGCAGCCTTTGGCCGATTCTTCTTAAACTGTTCCTTGGTTTTTGAGCAAGAACCTAACACATTTTTGGACGATCGCGCCAAACTGGCCCATGTCAATAACACTCTTCGGGGAAGAGCAGGGAAGTGGGCCAATTCCTTGTGGGAGTCAAAGTCAGAAACATTGGAATCATTTGTTGCCAAGCATCCCCAGTAAGAAGCTAATTTTGTCGCGCCGACGTCATCTGTTTAGAAACAAAAGCTATTTGCTGCCCTGAGCAGTGCTGTTAATTTTAACACCGCCGAAGAACATACTGTTGTTAAGTGTGGGGGGTGGGAGGTGTCAACATTGATGCCTGGCTCCCTCCTCACATTTATCAAAAGATTAGCGTAGCTAAATGTCCGAAAAACAAACAGGACTATCGCCCAGTAGGCTCCAGCACCCTCCCGCGACCCTGTACAGGATAAGCGCTGTGGATAATGACAAGACTATTGACCTTTGTGATGTATCTGAATGTATCAGTTGCTACACAGTTGCTATCGTCCTTTTCTGCTCTGCTCTTTTATGTCATATAGGCTTGATTTTAGAATATTTAAGATCAAGTCACATTGCCAGTATGTCTTCTTCCAGTGACAATGTCAGCATTCTTTCATGTCTTCTGAATTCAGCCCTGCTTGTTTTTACTTGGAATTTTTGTATATAAAGATTTTTATGTCGCCACTTTCTCTTGTCTTCTGGGTCATGACAACACTGCTGTTATTTTCTCCAGATTCTTATTGACATTATGCACAAAAACACAGTTGCAAATTGGCCTTGGCGGGTGCTGCTGTGAAATAAAAGCGCACTAAAAACGGATGTAAGTGATCAACAACAATGAACAAGGCTGTCTCAGCACGTTTTCAGGGACGGCTGCTAGGATACCATCACCAAAATGAAAATAATTATTTAACCCAACATTAAACTTAAATAAAAATGCACATGTTTGTGTAGTTCCCTCCATGAGCTGTCACCGTGGATGGTTTGCGTGTCCCAATGATCCTTGGAGCTAAGTTGTCTGGGGCTTTTTGCCCCTGGTATGGTCACCCATGGCAAACAGGTCCAGACTAAGCATGGCTCCCAAGAGCCCCTTATGATGACGGAGATAATTGGACCACGATTTCCCTTGCTCAGACGCGATTCACTGGAGCCCCCCTCTGTAGCCAGGCCTGGAGGTGGGGCTCGTCGGCGAGCGCCTGGTGGCCAGCCTGCACCCATGGGGCAGCTCAGCCCGAAGAGGCAACGTGGGTCCCCCTTCCCATGGGCTCACCACCTGTATTCTATCTTCTGCAGACCTTGCTGATTATCTGATCATTTGAATCAGGTGTGCTGTAGCAGGGAGAGATGGAAAATAGGCAGGACACCAGCCCTCGAGGAACAGGAATGAGGACCCCTGCCTTACACAGACAGGCAGGAGCAAAGAAAGGTCTTAGAATATGAACAAATGTGGCATCGGGCACTTAACCGTTCATTTTACACGTTACAGCAGTGGCCTGCATTGCGCAACAAAAGCTTTAAAGAAGGGCTGTCAAACTTGTTTATAAGATACTAATTTTGCCAATTTTGGTCACTGGGGAGTATGATGCATTTTAGTTCAAGTTTTGATGTTTTTGTCATGTTATTAGATTAATAATGGTTATAGACTGCTGCGTTGTAGTGTATATTCCATGTACATAGTTTGGATTTGTTTGAAGGTGATGTATTAGATGATAAAAGCAACTGTGTTTCTTATTGGGCTGGCCATTTTTCGCTTGTCTGCAGCTGCCTTGATGAGGACATCTGCCATTGGTTTCAGCATGTGATTGTGGCAGCAGGTTGCAAGAGTGTTTGGGGAGGAAGTAAGAATGACACACAACAAATTATCATTTTATCAGCGAGTTCTGAAGAAGCTTAATAATGTATTTGCAGATGTGATCAGCAGACAAAACTTCCTACCCTGATGCTTTCCATGTCATGGCTTGCGATTTTACTGTTGTATCAGAAATGCCTTCTCCTAATGGCAGCAATATGTGGACTTTTCAACAAATTACTCTGAATCAGGTCCCCAGCAATGTGAAGGACACCTGCTGAACATTGCCTTGAACCTATTTCAGACAGCCAGGCCAACTCGCAGTATTTTCTTTTTTCCAGCTTACACATGACCCTGAAAGAGAGTTCTACCCATAAGTAAAAAAAAAAAATAAATCAAGGTTTTTCAAGTTTTTAAAACTGCTAAATACCCACTGAGAGATTTTTAAATCTGCTGCTCAGAGAAAAGACTGTGGCTCTTAAGGAATATCATGCTGCTGTGTCTGGGAACATCCTATAAGTTCTTGTACTGACATTTTTATCTTCACAAAAGACTGCAAGACAAACCAAAATAAACTATGAATCAATTGGAAGGTGGGATCTGTGTCGTGTGCCCGCTTGTTGCATTTGTCTCCAGTGATGCTGAGGGTTACAAAAAGACTAAATATATCATGCGTAGCTCCAACAAAAATGCCAGGTGTTTGATAACGACCGCGAATATACATAAAATGAATGTTAATATTGGCTAGAGCGCCAAACCAACTACTGTTTCACAGAGAACGGTTTTTAACACACCAAACCACGATTTTTAACACAAACCAAATTATGGAACATTTTTTGGATTTTATAAAAGAAAAGAAAAACTTGATAAAAGCTGTGCCATTTGTAAATTGTGCCAAGCAGAACTAAAAGTACACTGGTTCAACAACAAATCTGGGCTTTCATGCCATGCGAATACAAAGTGGTGTGTATTGTGAGCTGAAATTAAGGAGCAAATAGCTGCATGCCAACAATGTTCACACACTGCAAATAATGGCTCACGTTATTCCCAGCTATTTCGGGAAACTTGGCCACAATTCAGCACGAGCTAAAGGAATAAACAGCTGCAATAACCTGTTTAATTACCAAGGGATTATGTCCTTACAGTATATTTCAGTGTAAAGATTTTCAAGACTTGCTGCACACCTTAGAGCCAAGATATGCATTGCTCTGCCACTTAGTTTCCAGTGTTTACTCTGAATCTACTTCATTCTATTTTGTTTTCTTATCCAATGAAACAAAAAGTTGTTCAGCATTTCTACTTTTTGTCCATGTCTATAATTAAAAACAATGACATTGACATTATCTTTATTTTTTTCAGTGCTATATAAATCAACAATGCTTAGTGATAAGGGGTCTTTTACATGTTCGAAAAAGTTCCAAGAATGTCATTCTATACATTTAGGTTTTTTTTTATGCTCGTCTACAACAGCAATATTTAGCGCTTTGTTTAAAATATTGAACCGAATGTTGAATCAAATCGTTTCGCTGCTAAACTGAACCGAATTGTATTGAACAATTCTGCCTTTACGGACACAGGTTTTTTTTGTATCAAATCGTAACCCATGTATATAGATATGTTTCGAATCGGTTTTATATCAGAGATTCCCAAGCCTGGTATGAATGTAGCCCTTTCGTATCTCATATCACTTTTGAATACCTAGTGCAAAGTAGATATGAGGGAGTTCCTTAGGTTCGTCTCGAGGAGGAATAGATTTGGTAGATTGAACCAATAAATCAACACACAAAATAAGCAACTGGAGCCACGAGTATGCTGAATGAAATGAACATATATTTGCAGCAATGAAAAAATATTTACAATCCCTGCTTATCTAAAGCTGGCTTCCAAGCTCACAACTCTCTTTGCTTGGGCCCCCAAGTAATTAAATAAAAAGTAACGAAACAATTGTTCCTTCCAGTAGGAAATGTAATCGTCTTCACTGTTCTGGTATCCACGTCAAAGTCATTTGTCAAAGATATTAGTCGGTGAGCAATTTTGGTGTCCAATTCGACTACGGATGCAGTTCACAGCCCTACCACAGTGCAGAAAAAGGCAGTCAGGTTCAGCAGATCAAGGGTCCAAAATCCAATTCATGATTTGTCAAAAACGTAGCCTGAATAAAACAAGGCTATATTACTAGAATAGTCAAATATCTTTAATTTTATGGGGAAATGAAAGCTGGGCTTTCTGTCCCGGGCTTGCCCCCAAAAAAGGGTTCAATTAACAAAGGCCGAATGTAGATTTTAGTCCAGCCGTCGAATTGTACCTCATGCGTGAGATGAGTTGGCGAGGCAGCCAAAAGTTCATCTCAAAAATTGCCTCTGAACGCGCCAAGGGCCATTTCCAACTGTTTGTGTATAAAGAGACATGAGACAGCAGTCTGCGTTGAAGCATGCCTGTAGTTCCTTATTCTGACATCACGTAACCCATGCCTCCCACCTGCTGCAATTAGGGCACGCCATTGCAAAATACTGCTGCAAGGGCATACCATTGCAAAATACTACAATCCCTATAAACAATCATTAGCCGGCTAATGTATTATTCAAATCCGCTTACCTTATTATGGACTTACTATGGTGTTTGGTCAGACCGAAGTGGGTTATCGGTTTGACTTCCCCTCTGTTCTCATTTTATAATAATAATAATAATATTCCCTTTATTAGTCCCACAATGGGGAAATTCGAGATTCGAACCCAGGCCTCCTGGGGAGACTGGGTCCTGAACGCGGCGCCTTAGACCACTCGGCCATCCTGTTGTATTGTGTGATATTGCCCACCCCCCTCCCAACCCCAGTAGCAGGTGGGAGGCGCAGGTTACATGTCAGAATAAGGAAATACAGGCACGCTGCTCTCTTCTGACACAATATTGCACGGACGTTTTTTTTTTGTTGGGGGTGAGGGGAAAACGAGAAAGTTTGTCACGACTACCAAAATTATCAGCAGTTCTATCACAGGGTGACGCAGGAAAGGAAGGCTCTGAAGTGTTTGACCAAAACTGTAACAGCATGACACTGTTGCAGCCTTCTCCACTCTAGAGAAAATTAATACCAGCAGGGTCATTGGGAGGGCCCACAACATCATCAAGTATAATGCGCACATGCTGCACAATATACCTCATATTTGGTATTTTTGCATCAATTCCAAGTTATTATTCAAGTAAATATCTGCTAAAAGCTTCGCAAAAAATTGTAGTTGAAAAATGTGATTAATCATGTTTAATCATGGAATGTTTTGTGATTAATTAGTTAATCACAAATTAATCACTTGACATCATTTATATATATATATATATGTCTATATGTGTACATATATATATATATATATATGTACATATATAAATATATACAGTGAACCCCCGGTTATCGCGGTTAATGGGGACCGAGACCACCTGCGAAAACTGAAAATCCGCGAAGTATCGTCGCACCTTCAAAAAAAAAAAAAAAAAAAAAAACCCCGGTTTTCGCGGTTAATGGGGACCGAGACCACCCGCGAAACTGAAAATCCGCGAAGTAGCGTCGCACCTTCAAAAAATAAATAAATAAATAAATTATATATAGCGCACCTTCAAAAATGCTTAAAAATATATATATTAAAAAAAATATATACGGGTAGAGAGAGAGAGAGTGAACACACTAGAACACTGTTCTACCAAACAATTTACTTACAAACAACCAATCAAAAACAAAACAAACATACAAAAACAAGCAAACACTAACATAATTAGTCCGTCGTTTTGCGCATGGGCATGAAGAGCTTTACTGCTCCTCTTCGGTTCACTAGATGCACCAAGGATAAAGAGCGTTTGGGAGGCATCACGAATGGCTCCACAAAACTTTTACACTTAAAAAATTACTGCGAGACAAAGACTAACTAACCGCGATCTATGGCCAGAAGCGTATTGTACATACGTACACGAGATGAGCGTGGACTGATGGGCATCGGGAGAAGCTTGGGCTACTGTAAGTGAATTGGCCAATTGACCAATTGCCCGTGGTGCTTACCGTATTGTATGTGCATTTCTTTGCGTTTTAAAATTTTGCAAAATGATGCAATTATATACCCCCCTGTATACAGTACACCATATAGAATACGGGTAGAGAGAGAGAGAGAGTGAAATTCATGTTATAACAAAAAAACAAATTATTATTTAAACTTATTATTTTTTTTATTCCCCAGCCATTATTTTTGTATTTATTCAATTACTTCTTTTTGTATTTATTTAATTACTTCGACTTTTACCTGCTGGTACGCCGTCCGGTGTGCCCTGTGAATGTTATGATCCTCCAGCAGAACTGGTGGATTGAACAGGACTCTCCAAACGCAGACCCGGGAAAAAAGGTGGTGATACAAAGATATTTATTATAATCACAATATAGTCAGTGTAATCAGCGCGTCTCGCAGCACGAGACGATCGCTGGAGGAACGCACACACAGCTGAAAAAACAAAAACACACGCGGCATGACAGGCACGGATCATGACAGTGAAATGAAAGGTGGCATTCTTCATTTATTTATTTATTTATTCATTCATAACTGACAGCCTCGCGCTCCGCCGGTGCCCGGAGAAGGTGCTCCTCTTCGGCTTACTGTGACGCGAGCATGCCCTCCTCCTCGGGAGCTTCCATTCAGTTAAACTTAGGGCCCACTTGGCACCGCCCGTGCCCGGGGAAGGTGCTCCTCTTCGGCTTACTGTGACGCGAGCATGCCCTCCTCCTTGGGAGCTTCCATTCGGTTAAACTTAGGGGCCGTTTGGCACCGCCCGTGCCCGGGGAAGCTGCTCATCTACGGCTTAACTGCCACGCACGCCGGTCGGAGCTCTGATACGGTCCGAACCGCGCGAAACGTCGCCACCAATCGTGTCCGTCGCCACCAATCGTGTCTGGGGGAACCTGCTCTTCTTCGACCACTCTCTTCTTCGTCCACTCTCCTCTTCGGCGCACGCCGGCCGTCTAACCGCTTCAGCGCCCCCTTGTGCCGCTCGGCGAAACTACAATGCCCCCGAATATTTTTTAGACCCGCGAAGCACTGAACCCGCGAAAGGTGAACCGCGAAGTAGCAGGGGTTCACTGTATATATATATCAATATATATATCCAGTTAAATTCTCTAATTATGATCACATCAAAACGTTAAGAATCAATCTAAATGCAATCGATGCATCAAATCGAGGACCAATAGACTGAGAAACAGTTTCTTGCCGAGAGCCATCTCCATTCTGAACTCTCACACACACACGAGAACACCCCTACCTTGCAGAACAGCATTGTGATGTGTTTTTATATACCCTATTCAGTACTAAATTCCACTGCAATCTCTTATTTATTTATCTAATTTATATATTTGTCTGTATTATTGTTGCATTTGTATAATAATAAATGCAAGGTTATAACATTATATTCTTAGCAGCTGTGTTAGAGATTAGTTTTAGTTTATACCTACAATGTGTGGTTAAGATAAGTAGCAACATACTGTGGATACATAATTGATGAAGAAAAAGGAGCTTCATGGTCTATTTTATACAGTCCTCAATCTTGGACTATTTTTGTGATTCCCAGTCAGTTTTCCTTAGGTGGCTTACTTTTAACAATACAGTGAACCACCGGTTATCGCGGTAAATGGGGACCGAGACCACCCGCGAAAACTGAAAATCCGCGAAGTAGCGTCGCACCTTAAAAAAAAAAAAAAAAACACTGTATATATATACTTCGCACCTATATATATATATATATAGAAATATATACAGGTGCGAAGTAGCGGCACACCTTCAAAAATGCTTAAAAAAAAAATATATATATATATATATATATATATATATATATATATATATATATGGGTAGAGAGAGAGAGAGTGAAATTCATGTTATAACAAAAAAAAAAAAATTATTATTAAAACTTGTGTTTTTATTCCCCAGCCATTATTTTTGTATTTATTCAATTACTTCTTTTTGTATTTATTTAATTACTTCGACTTTTACCTGCTGGTACGCCGTCCGGTGTGCCCTGTGAATGTTATGATCCTCCAGCAGAGCTGGAGGATTGAACAGGACTCTCCAAACGCAGACACGGGGAAAAAGGTGGTGATACAAAGATAGTGTAGCGACTTTGTAAATGGTTCAAGGGTTCTGTGTTTTCCTCTTTTCTGTGGAGGCTGTGAAGGCAGCAGGGGAGTGAATGTTATGTTGTTGTCGTTGTGTTGCTCTCTCTCTCTGATCGGCGTGGTTGCGGCCAACAGCAGCCGTTTTTGGCTTAATAATAAAAGCGTTCGCTGATGGACAAATTGGCCTGATTTATTATACAACGTTACAATATTTATTATAATCACAATATAGTCAGTGTAATCAGCGCGTCTCGCAGCAGCTGACGGCATGGCGCGAGACTATCGCTGGAGGAACGCCCACACAGCTGAAAAAACTAAAACACACGCGGCATGACAGGCACGGATCATGACAGTGAAATGAAAGGTGGCATTCTTCATTTATTTATTTATTCATTCATAACTGACAGCCTCGCGCTCCGCCCGTGCCCGGGGAAGGTGCTCCTCTTCGGCTTACTGTGACGAGAGCATGCCCTCCTCCTCGGCAGCTCCCATTCGGTTAAACTTAGGGGCCGCTTGACACCGCCCGTGCCCGGGGAAGGTGCTCCTATTCGGCGTAACTGTCACGCACGCCGGCCGGAGCTCTGGTACGGTCCGAATCGCGCGAAACGTCGCCCCCGATCTTGCCCGGGGAAACGTGCTCTTCTTCGTCCACTCTCCTCTTCGGCGCACGCCGGCCGTCTAACCGCTTCAGCGCCCCCTTGTGCCGCTCTGCGAAACTACAATGCCCCCGAATATTTTTTCGACCCGCGAAGCACTGAACCCGCAAAAGGTGAACCGCGAAGTAGCGGGGTTTCACTGTACATTTTACTGATGAAAATCTTTGTTTGACATTGTGTCAGAGTTTGTCTATATTTACCAGTAATACTCATTTAATGAAGACGTTCGTCAAATAATTTTATGATAGTATGCATTTATTTCACAACAAAACATCACTATTAATGCTACAAAATATATTGCACAAAGGGTGGCATGGTGAACGACTGCAGAGGTTGTGTGTTCAATTCGGGCTCCGGCCTTCCTGTGTGGAGTTTCCAAGTTCTCTCTCTGCCTGCATGGGTTTCCTCCCACATTCCCAACGCATGCATGGCAGACTGATTGGACACTCTAAAAAGCCCCTAGGCATGAGTGTGAGCATGGATTTGTCTATGTGTGCCCTGCATTTTACTGTCTTAAAATGAGGCTTTTACTGAAAAAACAGCTTTAATAAAGGCATAGTTGTGCTAAATTGAAGATTTATGTTGAATTTAAATTTTTTTTAATTTACTGGTTGTTCTGTAATGTTTTACACTCTGCTGTATTTTTTAAATTTTATTCTGGCAACAACAGCTGCCAGTTTCTTTTTTCGTATAAACGTTTTTTTTTTTTCACAGTGTAGCCATCCATCCATTATCCGAGGGTCATGAGGGTCGCGGGGGTGCTGGAACCTATCCCAACTGTCTTCGGGCAGTAGGCGGGGTACACCCTGAACTGGTTGCCAGCAAATCGCAGGGCACACAAAGTGACAAAGTCACTACCTGTGTATTTATTGTTCCATTTGTATTCTTTTTTCATTTTAATTCCCCACCAAGAAGGCTTTTCTTTCATGTTTACATTTACACATGCTAGGGCTGAACCTCTTTGTCATGATGATCCGTTCACATGGTTCGGTCTGAGAGCGTCTGCTTAATTGCTAATATAGAAGTCATCTTATTTTATGTCTAGCTATGTATTGCAACATTACTGTTAATAGCTGTTGGATACAAACAACAAGCCATGCTGACAATCGCACCTAGAGACAATTATCCATCCATCCTTCATCTATACCGCTTCTCTTCACGAGGGTCGCGGGGGGCGCTGGAGACACCCTGAACTGGTTGCCAGCCAATCGCAGGGCACACAGAGATGAACAACCATCCGCGCTCACACACCTAGGGGTAATTCAGAGTGTTCAATCGGCCTGCCATGCATGTTTTTGGAATGTGGGAGTAAACCGGAATACCCGGAGGAAACCCTCGCAAGTACGGGGAGAACATGCAAACTCCGCACAGGAACGCTGGAGCCCATGATAATTCGGTGGGCTATATTCCATCCACTGGAGGCTTTAAGGGGAGTGTTTTCAACATGTCATTATGTGTGGGCATAGGATACTGAAGGACGGCATATCAAATTTTCCAGGTTGTAGTGCTTTATTGTGTTTGATAGAGAAGTGTGGTGTGTTTTTAGCACATTTAGTGGACATGCTCACAGCATTTGAGAACAAAGAGAGGTACTTGAGTTTTCTCAATTTTCGAGCCTCATGTTATCTCTTGACAGATGTTTTTTTTTTCTTTTGTAATCATTGAAATTTGTCAGGTTTGTTTACAATACTCTTCTCTGTGGTAGGTCATATTTACGCTTTTGAATTTTTGCAACTCACTTGTCATACTCACTTGTGTGTATGACGTCTTGAATCTTGAACACACTACACAAAGATGCAGAACCTTCTGAGCGTTCTGTCCTGAAAAGTACAAATAAGCTTTTCCTCTTGGGTGTATGTTGTTGTCATGTCATCCTCACAGATTGCCAATTGCCAATATCCCCATGAAGTCAAGCAGAAAAATATTTTTTCTTGTTCTCTGTGACCTGCATGGCGCCAAAGCAACAAGCTCTGTGTGTCTCTTACAAAAGTCTCATGAAGACTAATGGGGCGTGGAAATAGGCTGCTTCCTGTTTTCCATAAAAAAAAACAATGGAGTCACGCCTGGTTGCTGGAAAGGTGATAGAGGATGCTGCATTCATTTCAAATTAGTTCTGGGAGTCATTTGGTTGGCTGAAATGCATAAAAAGGAGAAACAACGGAAGATTGTTGTCACATATGTGAAACTAGCCAGGCATTTCTGTAGCCATTCATTCACTATCCCACGACCTCCATTCATTCGTTACACCCCCCCCACCCCACCCATTTTTGCTTGGTCGTTCCGAGCACGTCGGACCATCACCGCCGGTACCGCACTGGGAGGTTGCCCCGGTTGGAGCGTTCTGGATACCTCCGGGGAGCTTCCTGTTCCACCCCTGGGCGGCACTCAAGTTCCTCCCGAGCAGTTGGGGGCGGTTCTGGCAGAACAGGAATAAGCCACAACTGTTGCCAAATACAATGTTTTGATTCTCGACTTATTTTGGTGCAGTGAGCATTAATTCCACCGTTCCCACTTTTATCTGTTTGTAATGCATAATCCTTAATAGTCCATCAGAAAGTCTTTGCTATTGGGTAGAAACCTTGTATGCCTAGTTTTAACTAAAATTGACTAAAATCTTTTTTCAGTTTTCGTCAAATAAATTAACTACTTTTTTTGCGTTTCCGTCGACTAAAATTAGACAAAAACCTTTTTGAGTTTTTGTAGACTAAAACTTGACTAAAACTATCACTAATAAGAATGACTAATTGTGTAGAAAACTAATGAGCATTTTTGTCCAAATGACTCAAAGGGGAGGCGAAAATACGCATAGGCAAGGATAAGGGCGCTGAGGAGGGCCTGTTGCAATCGGTCGAACGTCACTTGACAGTTGGCTGTCCCGTCAGCGGGGGCTGAGGGCCTGTTCGCTTGGCCCTGTGTGAGCTGGTGAAATGGAGCGGCAACCGTGGAAAACCCCTGGATGAATCGTCGGTAGTAGTCAGCAAACCCAAGATAGGATCGCACCTGTTTGACTGTTTTTGGTGGGGCCCAGTCACAGATCACCGCAGCCTTCTATGGATTAGTTGCTTCTCCTTCACTGCTAACGATATGCCCCTGTCTTCCTCTGGACCAGGCGGCACTTGCATGGTTGCAGCTTCAGGCCATGGTCGTTCAGGGAAGAAAACACTTGTTCCAAATGTTGGAGGCGGGTGGAGAAGTAGGGCGAGTGCACAATCACGTCATCGAGGTAGATGAGCAGATGGTCATACACCTCTGTTCCTAGGCAGCGCTGCATGAGCCTCTGGAATGTTCCTGGGGCATTGCAGAGACCGAATGGCATCCGTTCAAACTGGTAGAGGCCAAATGGCGTTGCAAAGGCAGTCTTCTCTTGGGCTTCTGGTGCCACCTCCACCTGCCAATAGCCACTAGCCAGGTCAAGCGTGGAATACCACTCGGCCTTCGAGAGGCTAGTAGGCGACTCTTCAATGGGAAGGGGAAGGAGTCTTTGTGGGTAACTGCATTGAGTTTGCCATAGTCTACGCAGAACCTCCAGGATCTTTCCTTCTTCCTGACAAGAACCACTGGGGCTGCCCACGGACTTGAGCTTTCTCTGACCACCCCACTGTCCAGTATACCTTGCAACAGCGCCCGCAGCTCAGGGTAGAGGTCAGGGGGTATAGGGCGTCACTGTTCCCAAATCGGTGGTGCCGGGCCAGTAGGAATCTGATGAGTGATGATGGATGTTCTCCCAAAGTATTCATCATGTGCCACAAACACGTGGGACCACTTGCGCAGCAGGGCGTCCAGCTGGGCTTGGTGGCTCTCATCCAGGCCATCTCTATATAGAGCCAGGGCTGGGTGGCTCTCACTTGGGGCCTGTTCGGTAGAGTGAACATTTACCTCCACTACATGAGGGCCTATGCAGTACGAGGGTCGTCTTCCCTCTGATGTCATGCTGGTCAATTTGGCGTACAGTGGCCAGGGGGCGTCGCTGTGGAGGTTCCAAGGGGAAGGGGTTCAGGTTACAAATGCATAGGGGGACTCTCCCCTTTCGTGTCCAGGCCAACACTCGAGCCACTCGCCACCCCCGGCCAGGGTCATCCATGTCTTCAACTAGGACAAAGCAGTCCGCCAGGCCCACCGCTTGGGGCACTTGGGCCCAGACAATAGTCTCTGTGGAGGGAGGTAGCACCAGCGGGGCCTGTCGTGGTAGTCTGGCTGTTCCCTCCTGTTCCTCCCAAGTCACAGAGGTCGGCACCTGGCAGCAGACTGTGAAGGCAGCATCCCACAACTTCTCTACAGAGGGGGAGAAGAGCGATTTAAAAGCATTGACCCCTGGGTGGCCCCCCTGGCTGACCTTAGCCCAGCAAACGCCGAAGTCAAGTTCTGCGAAGCCGACAACAGGGATGCCCAGGCCATTGGCTGCTCTCAAGTACACCCATGCTATACGATCGTGGTCTTCTCTGAGTTAATTTACAAAGTGACGCTGGAAGAGGGTTTGGCTCATGAGTGTGGCTTACAAGCCAGTGTCCAAAATGCATAGAATAGTCCTAGCACGGTGGACCTCTATACGGGCACTGGCAGGGTTTCCTCCCGGTTCACTGGCCGTGACGTGACCGGGAACGCCGAAAATCTGGTTGTGGGGGGTGACGGGGGCAAAAGTGTTGGATGTGCCCCGCTTCCCCACTGTCCATCCCATTGGTAATACGATTGTCCAGAAGGGGCTGATCCCAAGCGCTGACGATGGGGGTGGCCATGTTGTAGGCGCCTGGGTGGTTGACGGGCTGAAGCAACTGCCGGGGATGAAGCTGTGAGGGTGGTCCTCAACTGTTCCCGCAGTTCCTCTATTACAGATTTGCCCAGGAGTGTCACCTGCTCTTTGAGCTTCTGGCGTAGCTCGTAACACAGTTCCTCCTTCATCAGCTGCCAATCTGAGATTGGTGGCGGGGCTCCCCTGGGGGGAATGGTGGAGGCCGGGTAGGATAGGGCCTCTTCACACCCATCTCTCTCTCTCGCTCCAGAGCCTTCGCTTCCTGACATGCTTCCATAAATTTGGTTGCAGGGTTCCTCCTGAGCTGTCTCTGTAGCTCCTGTTTCACTGGCCCCCGGCTTCAGGCCCATGACAAATTGGGTTTGTAGCAGCTCGTCGTCATTTCCAGCTTCCAGCAGTTCCCTGGCTCTCCACTGGAGGTTCGGTTTCCGCAGCCGAATGGTGAAAGCCTTCAATTCTTCACCAGGTTCTTGTTTACAGGTTCCGGCGCCGCGCGAGTGGCTGCCTGTTTACAGCAGCGTGGCTCACTATTGAGCCTTTTTCGTGTGTTTTTTCCCTTTACCCTTTTTTATTTTATTTTTACCTCACCTCAGCAATGGACATCCAACTTGCGGTGGATTTACTGCTGTTGGGGGCTGTTTTTTGCGCGATCGTGTCCGGAGACGAAACTCGGAGCTACGGATCGATCGTGTACACAAGAGATCAGCTGTTAGCACTCCGTGCTAACCCCGCGTGGGCTCCCGGAGCGAGACCCGATATTCCCCGCGAGCTGAGGAGGAAGAGACGGGGATGTCGTGCGGGGGCTAAACGCCAGGCAAGGAGGAGACGATATCACCCCGTCCTCCCGTCCGTTATTATGGGGAATGTTCGATCCCTCCCCAACAAAATGGACGAGCTAACAGCGCTAACCCGGCATGAGAGGATTGTCCGGGAAGCTAGCTTGCTGGTGTTCACGGAGTCGTGGCTAACAGAGCTAACGCCGGACGCCGTCGTGGAATTGGACGGCTTCCAAATACTACGCGCGGACAGGACACTGGAGAGCGGTAAGAGAAAAGGGGGAGGGCTGGCTGTGTTTGTTAATGATAGATGGTGTAACCCTGGGCATATAACTGTTAAGGATCAACTTTGCAGTCGGGACATTGAGATGATAGCTGTTAGCATGCGTCCGGTCTATTTACCGCGAGAGTTCAGTCATGTGATCGCGGTGGCGGCGTACGTGCTTCCCTCTGCTAACGGTGAGACAGCCTGTGATGTACTGAATGCAGCTGTGAGCAGGCTACAAACACAGCACCCAAATGCCTTGTTCCTTATCTCTGGTGACTTCAATCATGCTTCTCCTTCCTCCTCTCTGCCTTCATTCACACAATATGTAACATGCCAAACCAGAGACAATAAAATATTGGACCTCTTCTATGCCAACACCAAGGAGGCGTACACGTCACTGCCCCTCCCCCCGCTGGGCAAAGCTGACCACAACTTGGTTGCTCTCCTGCCTGTGTACAAACCTCTCGTCCGCAGGCAGCCAGCTGTGACACGCACAGTTCAGCGATGGTCCGGAGAAGCCGAGGAGGCCTTGAAGGACTGTTTCAACACAACTGTGTGGGAGGCATTCAGCGAAGCTCACGGTGAGGACATTAATGGTCTAACAGACACAGTTACAGACTATATTAACTTCTGCATGGAGAACACCATTCCCACCAGGACTGTAAGATGTTTCTCCAACAACAAACCCTGGATCACACCGGACATTAAAGCTCTCCTGAAGGAGAAAAAGAGGGCTTTTGTTTCAGGCGACAAGGACGAGCTGAAGAGAGTGCAGCGTCAGCTGAGAAGGAGGATCCGAGAGGGGAAAAAGTCCTACAGGATGCGGATGGAAGAACAACTGCAGCGGAACAATGCCAGGGATGTCTGGAGGGGCCTGAAGACCATCTCAGGCCACGGACAAGCAGGTAAGACCCAGAAGGGGGGGGGGGCTTCAGTGGGCAAATGAGTTGAACCTATTTTTCAATAGGTTTGATCAAATGTCTGACCCCGCTCAGGCTTCCCTGATGCCATCATCTACCTGCTCCACACTTCACTCTTCCACCTGGAGAAGACGGGGGGCACGGTGAGGATCATGTTCTTTGATTTCTCAAGTGCTTTCAACACCATCCAGCCCGCCTTATTGGGAGACAAGCTGGAGCAGGCGGGAGTGGCCCACCACCTCATCACATGGATTCACAACTACCTCACAAACCGGCCACAGTACGTGAGAACACAGGACTGTGTGTCTGACGTGCTCCTCTGCAGCACGGGAGCGCCGCAGGGAACTGTGCTGGCTCCCTTCCTGTTCACCCTCTACACCTCGGACTACAAATACAATTCCACAACCTGTCACCTGCAGAAGTTCTCTGATGACTCTGCGATTGTCGGCCTCATCACTGACGATGACGATCGGGAGTACAGAGGGGTTACGCAGGGGTTCGTGGACTGGTGTCAGCAGAACCGCCTCCAAATCAACGCTGGGAAATCCAATGAGCTGGTGGTGGATTTCCGCAAGCGTCGGCACTCTCCACCTGCACCAGTGAATATCCAGGGAACAGACGTTGAGAGGGTCTCAACTTACAAGTACCTGGGTGTTCATCTGAACAATAAACTGGACTGGAGCGACAACACAGACGCTCTCTATAGGAAGGGTCAGAGCAGACTCTTCCTACTCAGGCGGCTGAGGTCCTTTGGCGTTCGGGGAACACTCCTCAGGAACTTCTATGACTCGGTGGTTTCATCAGTCATCTTCTATGGAGTGGTCTCCTGGGCAGGAGGCATCTCGGGCCGAGACAAAAAGAGACTGGACAAACTGGTGAGGAGGGCCAGCTCTGTCCTGGGCTGCTCCCTGGACTCTGTGGACTCAGTGGGGGGCAGAAGGATGACGGCAAAACATCAATGCTGGACAAACCAGCCCACCCATTCAATGACACTCTGAGAACACTTTACAGCTCCTTCAGTGACAGACTTTTACACCCTCGCTGTACCAAAGAGAGATTTCGCCGCTCCTTCCTGCCTACTGCTGTCAGACTTTTTAACAAGAACATTGGGTCAGGCCTACAAACAGGAGGGCATTAGTGCAATTGTGCAGTCCTAGAATGCAATATACACTACTACTGTACTTTCAGCCAAGGGTGTACTTTAACATCGACCAACGATGTATTTTGTTTACCATTACAGTATTCTTATTACAATACTTCTATCACTGTAGTATTTCTACCACTGCAGGATGTTCACTATTACAGTACTTTTATCATTGCAGTACTTTTATAATTACGGTATTTCCTATCATTGCGGTACTTTTACTTTTACAATACTTCATCATTGCAGTATTTTCTATCATTGCAGTACTTTCCTGTCATTTCAGTACTCTCACCATTACAGTACTTTTATCAGTGTAATATCTTTATCATTGCAGTATTTTCAATCATTCAGTAGTTTTTATCATTACAGTGTTTCCCCCTCTGTATAATGGACAGGCATTAGGAGTGTTTCCTTACACTTAGATACGTTTATACTGTGTATATTTGCATGCTTTTTATGAATGTCTGCTGCTAATGTTACACATTAACGGCTACATTACGCCGCCGACTCTGTGTGATCTATATCTTTGCTGCTGTAACACTTCAAATTTCCCCATTGTGGGACTAATAAAGGACATCTTTATCTTTATCTTTATCTTTAAAAATAATGCTCTGAGGTGGGCTACTGTCTTAAGTCCCCCATACAACCTTTCTACCTCTGCTAAGATCTTAGACCTTGTGTCATGGTCAGCGAACTATGCCACCTCCCTCTTGGCCTCGCCCTCTAATGCACTCATCACAAAATCTACTGTCTGTTGCATATTTAGTCCCCGCGCTCGAATACATGCCTCTGTCTGTGTCCTCCATTCTCCAAAATTGACTGACGTGTCACTAAACCTGGGCATCCATGCTACGCCCATAAACCATGGCATCATGGCTGTTATGACTTGTGGCTGTCTTAGTCTATTCTCATCCATCCTGCTGCGTAATCAAGGGATCCAGCTCCCGACACCACTTGTAAAAAAACCGAGGCAGGTTAGTTTGGTTGTACCCTTGGGACACAGCAAGATGACAAGTTTTTTTTTTTTTTGATAGAACACTGTTTTATTTATAAGGCTAGACACAAAAAAACCAAACAAACTTTAAAAGAGGGTAAAGTCAGTTATGTGGTTGCAGGGCCTACAGGTTGGGTGGGATTTGGACTCCCCTTAAAAAAGGAATGGCCACACGATTCTGCCACTGGTTTAAGGACACTGCACTCCACACTAAAAAAAGAATTAAAAGCACGTCAAACTCACACGAAAGATAAAACCACTGCACTCAGCGAGAGGTGACAGACTAAAAACTACAAAAAAAACACCACCTGAGCTGTGGATAGCCGCTCTCGGACCTACTTTTAATAAAAAAAAAAAACTCGGTGGATAAAAATTACACGATAAAATAAACAACCCCTACACTAAAACTAGTAAAACCTATGTGGCGCCCTCCCCTGCTGCCCAGCCATCAGAGTTCTCGTGATGGGATCGGTCGGTCCACACAGCGGGGATTCGCCTCGGGCGTTGCAAGACTCTGCCGATCATCCAGTTGCACCACTCCCTGGCCAATCGGGCTTGTCAGGTGCTCATCAGGCCACGAACCGAGGCACCTGGGGGAGAAATTCATTCTCATACTGTTCTTGTAAACTTCTTGGTAGCCTCTCAGACCAATTTCTGGTAGCCCAAATATACACTTTGAGATCATATCTGTGTCACAATCGTGGAGATGAAGAGTTCTTGTTGTCACCTTACCCCGCCGCAACCCACCTACAAGTACAAGCAGGACATTCCTGTAGCTCTTGTAGAATTCTAGTACTTATAACGACTTTTAATGTATATAGCTTAAGCTTTCTCTACCTTCCCCCATATCAAAAATGTATGGAGATAATTATCACGTGTTGGACGACAGCTAGTACTTCCTAGCTCCTTTGCTGTTGCCGCAGAAAATAGATGAGCAGAAAACATTGCTCCCTGTGTGAGTAATATTGTGTACAAGTAAAGATTAACAATAGGCGTTTGATTCTGTATCAATCCTGAGGGAGGGTCTGTGACCCATGATTTGAATGCACCTTAAGGCACCATGCAAGCGCCAAAATAGCACCATTAAAATACACATTTTTTTGTGTTAAAGTCATGTCCAAGTGTCTTTCATCCATATGTCCTGTCTATCCATCATCATCCATTCGCCTTTAATCCTAAAAACCTAAAAACATCATCATCCATCCTGTGAGGCCACCCATCCATCAATCCACCTATCCATGGAAAACACTCATTCTTCTGTTTGCCCTGACATTCTATTCTCCTACCTGTCCTCCTATACATTCATCTAATCATCTACCATTCTTCTGTCCGAACATCTACTATCTTTTGTCACCCTTCTCTTAATGTCATGTCATGTCATTATCCACACCGCTTATCCCGTACAGGGTCGCAGGAGGGTGCTGGAGCCTATCCCAGCTGACTACGGGCGAAAGGCGCACTACACCCTGAACTGGTCGCCAGCCAGTCACAAGGCAGACATAGACACCATCACTGAGTGGGAACTGAACCCACGCTGCCCGCACACAACTCAGGCGAGTCTACCACTACACCATCAGTGACTTCTCTTAATGTCATGTCGATTATCCATATGCTTCTCTTTCCATTCTTCCATAGGACTCAAAATCGTACTTCTAACCAACTCATAATATCATCCATACGTCCAAACCTCTATCCATCTGTTAGTCCTTGAGTCCAAATAACTTTCTATCATCCATCCATCCACCCATCCATCCACCCACAATTTATCCCTCTGTCATCCATCCCTTCATTTACACATCAATATGTCGATGCATCCGTTGATCAACTGTATGGATCATTTCATTTGAGATTAGTTAATAATTAAAAGCAAGATGATTGTGAGTATCAACATTGTCTTTATGTGCCCTGCGGTTGGCTGGGAACTAGTTCAGGGTGTACTTCGCCTACTGTCCGGAGACAGCTGGAATAGGCTCCACCACGCCAGCGACCCTCGTGAGGCCAAGCAGCTTGAATAATGGATGGATGGATTTCACAAGAGCACAAGTCACCAGACAAGATTGGAATTTATTATTTTATCAAGTGCGCTTAGTGATGGTGTGGTTGGAAAAAAGACTAGCAGCCAATGAAATGTGCTTCATTGTTTCTTAAGGAAATGATGCATAGAAACGTTTGTTGAGAAAAGTACAGTAAGTGATAACACAAGGTGTTGTTAGCAGTCCTAAACAGCAACTGCTAGGCCCAACAGAGTTATCTGGACAACAATGTACAGCAACCTAGATGCCAGGAACAATGTTCGTGGTTGGACTGCTCAAAAGGATGGAGCAGGACTGGTCAGAAAAATGAAGAGAAGAACATGCACAGTAGTCTTTGTAGGGCTGGTCAGAAAGGCAGCTGGGTCCAGAGAGTTATCTTTCGGATTTCCTCTGCAAGTTTGAAAAGACGGAAGGAGAAATGGCAGGCCGAAGAGAGTCATCTGGACTGCTCTGGTTGACACCTTTGATGCCAGACATGAGGATCTTGGCAGGACAGCTGGAGGCTGGGCACACGGGAGCAGGAATGGTCATAAGAACAAAGAGGATGCCCGGCACAGAACTGGAGTTTGAGACGCCAGGTCTAAATCTTATCTCTCAGGGAAGAATTTTTTTAGGTGTATTGCTGAGATTAAAGTAACGTCAATGTACAGTATATGTATACACTAACATAAAACCACAAAAATCACAACAATATTAGGAAAAACTATAGTTTATATGAATATTAAAATGTGTGTTAAAAACTAAATATTTATAAAAAGAAAATACACATCCGCACATTAGAGCATATCCACACATTGACTTCAGGTGCAGATCCAGATAAAGGTGTACACTAACATTTTCTGTCACAGGAAATACAGCACAATTCTTTACATCAAATCAAATGTATGCTGCATTTTATTTGTGAATACTATGGCGGCTGTACTATGTGGTACGCTCCGAGCATGCATATCTTGCATGTGACCTCATATGAACACGTGCTACCGTCCAGTAGGTGACATGGTTCATATGTGCCATCCACCCACACACAATGCAATCACGTTTCCTTCCGCCACTTTTCAAGGTGTTTCCAACCATTTGCTTGGCCTTATGTTTCCTCACCTCTCTTTTCTGCTCTAATCTTCCTGGATCACTCCTCATTTTTTTGTGCTACACCTCCATGCGCTATGCAAATCAAACTACACATCTCTCACAATCTAAAAGCAAGGAAAAATGACATAAAACATACATAAAACACATAAAACATACCCCACTAAATGTATTCATTTGAAATATTGGTAGTTATTATTAAGATGGTAACAATCGTTTTTAAAAAACAATGAATAAAAAAAAATTGAAAAAATATATAAGTAATGTTTTAATGCCAAAAGACAGTAAAGACCATACTATACAATATATAGAAGGTATTTTGTAGAGGCACACATTTCAGATAGAAATACACAAATTGCACAAAACGTTAAGACAAAAAAAATAAAAGGAAAAAAAAAGTTGATAAATACATGGAAAATACCATCAACGTATTCCATCCATCCATTATCTGCCGCTTATCCGGGGTCAGCTGTTTCAGCAGAGAAACTTTGCTCTATCTTACCCTATCTGTAAGCTAGAGCCTGGACACCCTGAGGAGGAAACTCATTTTGGCCGCTTCCAACCGAGATATTGTTCTTTCAGTAACGACCCACAGTTTGTTAGTTGAGGCTAGGAACGTAAATCGACTGGTAAATCGAGAGCTTCGTCTTTTTCCATAGCTCCTTCTTCACCACGACAGACCGATACAGGGTCAGATGCTACACCGATCCGCCTGTCAATCTCACACTCATTCCTCCCTTCACTCGTGAATAAGAACAATGTGAACAATGTATTGGGAACAAATAAAACGAGTAATTTAATCTGTAATAAAAATGTAATGGATGGTTGTTCGTGTCTGTGTGCCCTGCAATTGGCTGGCAACCAGTTCAGGGTGTCCCCCGCCTACTGCCCGAAGATAGCTGGGATAGGCTCCAGCACCCCCCGCGACCCTAGTGAGGACAAGCGGTACAGAAGATGGATGGATGGAAAAAATACACTCAGTATTAGAATAAATACAATGTCAGAGAGAAAAAAAATCATATAAATCAATAATAAAAAAATACCAATTTATCCAAAGTCGAAAATGAAACTACATATTCACTGTATTAGAAAACATCCATCCATCCATTATCTGTACCGCTTCTCCTAACGAGTGGTCACAGGGGGTTCCGGAGACTATCCCAGCAATCTTAGGGCAGTAGGCGGGGTACACCCTGAACTGGTTGCCAGCATATCGCAGATTAGAAGACAACAGTCCAAGCATTTTCCGAACATACAGTCATACCAAGATAAAAACAAGTTTAGGGAACCTAATTGCACATTCACCTGTTTTGACCATTCTTTCATTGGCACTCGTTTAATTCTTAACCATTTAGGCACTAACCCACGACAACATCACAAGCAAACTTTGGACAATGATGATGATGATATTAGCACCGCCGTAATTCTACGGGCTTTATCCCTCCCCCACTCCACCCACGCCTGCATGTACACTTTATTCACTGCATTGACAATTTAAAGGGCATGCCCTAATAAACCACTTGCCGATGCCACGTGAAAACAGACATGTGCACGCCGCCCCGTCCTCTAAAATATTCCCGCAGGCTGCGACAAGAGCAAAAGCGTAGGAGAGAAAGAGGGAGAGAGAGAGAGCGCGCGCCAGCCTATTGACTCGGGCCTCTTTTATTGGAGCGCAATAAAATCAGCGCTTTATTGAATCCTCTCCTTTGATCCCTCAAGTCACAGCGTTGTTTCTAAGGTGGTTTTCAATCACGCAGTTTCACCTTGTTCTGTGCATTTGTCACATTTGTTGCCGAGGCGACGTAATTTCGGGTCACCCCTAGGCCATGAAGCCTGCTCTCGGTTTTCAGGGATCCACATACAAAATCGATAGCTTGCTTTCACTCGCCTGACGTTGTAAGGTTTGCTTTACTGGCAGCGTTTGCTTTACCGAAAGTACAACAGAAATCGCTGGTGGAAAACTCACACCAGGAAAACAACGCGGAAAACAGAAAGTGCTTGCAAAAGGCAAGAAACACAAACCGAACGAAAATTGCTTACCACAAAAGGGTAAGGTGAGCCAATTGGCGAGCAAACACGGCCGAGAAGGACAAAGGCTGGATGCGTAGTCAATGGACCGGAAACGAGGTCAAGAAACACGTAAAGCAGATAACAAGAGCGGCGAGAATAAACACTTGGGACATGGACATGAGCACAAGGAATAATCCGACGCTGAGACGTCAGCGCGGCGCGTTTAAGTAGCATGGTAATCATGATATCAATGGGCAACAGGTGCGTGGCAGGTGGGCGCGTCTCTCCAGCCGTGACGACAAGATAGGAAACAGGTGCTGGAGTGAACGCCCTGTTGGAATTTAATTTTAAATCAACATAAACTCCATGTTCCATGTCTTTGGCCGCATTCTCGTTTTCTCACTAATAGCTACATCTAAATGAAACACCTTAGTGTAATCTGGAATCGCCAAAACTGCTGCTGATGCCAATTCCTGAATTAGTTGCACAAATAATGCATCATCCTCAGGGGTCCACTGCAATGTGCCCTTCAAATTTCGGACCCCTTGTTGTTTGACCAGGGCCCACAAGCCTGCTGTTTTATCCACATAACATGGGATGTAGGCTCGGCTCACAATCCCAAGAAAGACAGCATGTCCTGCACTGTTTCTGGACGTGGGTGTCGCAAGATGGAGCTGCGGTGATTCGGGGACATAGCCAAACCGGCTGGTGTGATGACACGCCCCAGAAAAACCACAGACTTACGACAGCACTGTAACTTTTTCCTTGACACTTTGAAGCCCAGGTCAGCAAGCTTCAACAGCACTGCTCGTGTGGCTTCCACACACTGGTTGGATGTTTCGGCCGCAATGAGGAGATCGTCCACATACTGCAGGAGCACTGAGCCTTGGGGTAGTTCACATGAAAATAACAAGTCCTTCAAGACCTGATTAAAAATTCCTGGCGAATTCTTGAAGCCCTGTGGGAGTCGTTTGTACTGCAATTTCACTCCTTTGTAAGAAAATGCAAACACGTGTCGTATTGACTCAGCCAGTGGTAAACAGAAATATGCATTCGCCAAATCAATTACCGTATACCACTGTTTCTGAGGATCCAGGGAGGACAGGAAGCGATGGGGGTCAGGAACTGGCAAAACTGGAGTTATAGTTATGTCATTCACTGGCCGCAAATCGTGGGCCATCCTCCATGTCACCCCATCAGCCTTCTGGACCGGCCTCAGAGGTGTGTTCCAAGAGGACGTCGACGTTTCCAACACCCCCGCATCCCACAACCCTGCCACTGTGTCCTCCATACCTTTGTCTGCTTCCTTCGGCCATCGATATTGAGGACGGCGGACCGGAATGGAGCAATCAACTTCCAATTGGATCGGTTGAACCGTATGACAAAAACCAACATCAAATGGACCCTGTGACCACAAGGTCTGTGGCATTTGATCCAACATTGCCTGTGCAGACTCATGGTCCATCTGTTCCCGCCCATGGTGGCGGTCCAGGAAGACCAATTCAAGGTCTGACTCATCTACCATTTTTGCCATTATCCTGTAACTTTTGGTTGCAGCTGAGTGCCACACATCTGGAATCTCAGTCATCATCCAGTCATGTTGTTGTGTTAATCGTTTCACCATGGGCCCCAATTGGCGGGGCTCATGGCCTGGCGACACAGCCAGCAACACGTGAGGCAAACCATCCTCACTCATTCGATACCATTGACGTGAGGCAAACCATCCTCACTCATTCGATACCATTGCTCTTGCTCCGGTGACAACTGTACATATGCTGCCACCCCCTCGGGGCCCACAAAGATGCATGGTGAGTGTAATGTCCAATCATCTCCCTCAATTTCTTCAAACGCATCTCTATATATGTCATCTGACTCTCTATCCTAATATAGAGTGCAATGCAATGGATCCACTGTCCCATGTTCCGGGTTCTCCGCGAAACAATTCATCCTTCTTTAATTTCAGAAACAACTTCTGACTCCGTTCTTTTTCCTTCTTAATTTTCTTACTTTCTATTCCACTAATCAACTGTGATTCCATCTTAGCGTAATGACCATTAATCTCCGACCAGACTTCAGTCCGTTCGTCTGAAGTGCCACACCCGAGACCACTATCACACTTCCTCTCATTCGTCATCTTGAAATCCACCCGTGCGTGTCCCGACCACTTTTTATGCAGAACAATTTTAGTCTTCACACTCACACCGCTTCCACACTGATACGTAAATCCCAGATTTTAAACCGTATCGTAACCACGAATAGTTCCAAACTATTCTAGTAGGTAAATCCCAGATTTTATACCCTACTAACATCCACACTGTTACACTTTTATGCCGTTCCGCTCCTCCTTCCTCTTATAATTTAGCGTTGCCAATGTGCAGAATTTGAAAAGGTTCTGCTTACCTTGTTTCACTGTGGGCCCAAGAAGAAAGAAGGTCAGATGTGGGGCTCCTTTATCAGGTCGTCACCTGGTGTGGACGTGGGTCCCAGACCCGAGTCCCAGACTCTTGTGGTTTTTCACGAAGTCCCGGACTTCTTTTACCTCTCTTGCATCACGTCGGGGTCACCATAAATTGTTGGAATTTAATTTTAAATCAACATAAACTCAAGTTAGTAATCTGACTCCAATTTGTGACCTTACCCAACTGCCACTCATCCAACAATACGCGCGCTCGTTCTGCAATAGAAAGGTATCAGGAAGCCGGCATTTTCACACACGAGTGGATTTATTCCTAACACACAGATCTAATACAAGCACCTGGGTCTCGGGTCCCTCTCAATACAGCTCTGTACGCCACTGTTGCCACCAGCAGACGTACTCTACCTCCGAGTTGCCCAGTAATGATTCATACTATACAATATGCAAATGGCACAGCAACAAAGGCATCCTGGCATGATTCTATTGGCTATGTATATACTGCAGTTAACTTTAGCTTGCTCTTATTGGTCTTTCTTCCCCTGCAGAATCACGTGGTGGCTCCTCCTGGTTGTGGCTCGAGTTATCTCGTCTCCGCCCCCTCCTTGCAGTAAAGTAAGTTTCGTATGGTTACACTTCTATTCATAGAGGTGTGGGTCCGGGAGCGAAACAGAGTTTCGGTTCGGACGCCGGGTTTTTGGATCATTCTTGGTTTCCCCGTATGGGTACTCTGCCACCGCACGACGACAACGTGATGATCCGGCGCGGCGGCCTTCTTGCGGTGATCACCGTCTGTTCTAAAACATTCCATTCTTGCACATTCTTGCACCACATACCCTGTTCCGCTCCACCAGTCACACACTCAGCACTTTACAGTCTCACTCTTTCATACACAGGATGCAGCAACATCTAATGAACTACGTTAAGCTCCAACTCTTATATTCCTTTAGCCCCCACGTCAGCTGAGCAGACAATCACAAAAACATGAAGCATGACAAAAACGGATCATGACAGACGTTCCCTTGGGTGTCCATTGCTATACAACTATTTTCTCAATCTTTACAGGGGATTGCAAACGTTGATTCCAGTCATGTAGAAAATATTGTAGGAAAAATTAGCGTCACAAAAATCTATTCAAAATGAAAAACAGGGCACACGTACTATGCTGGAGTCCATCCAGGAGATCGGCCCCCCAAAAGGAAAAGGAACTGCAACATTTCCTCGTGCGGATGATGTAAAGTTGGACTGCCTTTGACCCCTGTTAGAGCATCTGTGTGTGACAATCCCCCTCTTTCTTATGCCATTGTCAGTGGGTGCTTTTAGAAATATATTTTAGATGATAATAATTACACTGGCCCAAACAAATTCAAGAAATCAAACGGCAACGATATTCTCAGGCAGGGGTGTGGATCTTGCGGCGACCTGTGACCACACTCTGATCGGCCCCTTGAAAAATGTGTTTTCCGACCAGCTATTTGGGATACTTCCAAAATTCCAGATGGTCACGATGACCCAGACTTTGACAATTTCTAAAAATAGTGTTTGTGCGTCACCTGTTTTTGCATTTGTTCACTGCAAATATTGATGAATTTTCAGATTGTTTTTTTTTATTTTCACATGAAACATGATTTGCATATGCAGTAGAAGGCTCTCTGCGATTACGATTTTTGTTTTCCGCGATATTGGATCAAACTAACTGCTGGAGGTACATGTCGTTGTTCTGCTGCTATCTATTGTTTGTCTTTTAATTTGTGTGCTAATTTCCCACTGATTTATATTACACCACATAGAAAGCGCCTTGTTACAGCGCTAGCTGAAATGCGCTATAGAAATAAAGTTGGATTTGAAAAATGAAAGAATACTGTTTAGACATGCTTGAAAATACAGATCCAGTCGCATCCAAGCTACAGCATGAAGAAACTAGCAAATTTATTACTTTTCTTTAACAAAAAACAGTGAAATCATTCTTTCAATGGTAGAGACTGATGCAAGCTCTTTGTCAGGGTTCGCCGTTCGGCGAAGAGGAGGGGGACCCAAAATGCGAGGAAGCAGGGATAAGGGTAACTTAAAGGGAATTTATTTAACAAAACAAAACCAAAAGGCAAACAAGGTACTGGGGCAAACAAACGTGGCTGGGTGCAAAAATGACGAAGACGAACTAAACGTGACTAAACAGAACAAAAGCCGAGGAATAAAGACAGTGACAAAAACCAGGGACATGAGCGGGAGCGAGAGCAAGAACATGAGCGTGAACGAGATCAGGAAGCGGTCGTGACAGTCCAAATGGAGCAGACAAGGCCAGGGTGGTGATGTCCGTGAATGGGGCAATCGCGTATCGCGGGCGTAGCGGGAGCAATGCACCAACAATGGGTTGACGGTGTGAGGTGTTTAAATAGTCCATTGATTAGGGGCACAGATGGGAGTCAGGTGTGCGAGGCTAACGGGGAACAGGTGCGTGGCTGGTGTGGACGGAGTGCTGAGGGGAAACGCCCCTACTCAGCTGACAAAACAAACACAAGCACATGGCATGGGAGGTGAAAAACAACAAACAAAAACCCTGACATGACCGACACGGGTCATGACACTCTTGTCATATTTATGAATTAATTAGGATGAATTCCACCACACACATCCGCAGAGCTCGGAATCTGTGTGCCTGCGCCTCGATCAAATCCACCATAACTTTATTACACCACCTGTGCCACAACTTTTAGCTGGTCTAGGTTATCGCTACTTTCTGTCACCAAATTGTCAGGTGCGCCGGGGTCGTGAAATTAAAAAACACCCTTGATCCGCTCGAAAACCCAGCAACAAGGGTTGCCAAATTCACAAACACGCTAAACAAGACTTGCCTGGCACAAAATTAAGGAATCACAGTAATACAGAAAATATTACAGCATGGGTTAACCCTCACCATCAGGATGAATTCTAAGCATTTACTTAGAAAACATGATTGCAAGAATCTTTTGACCAGCCCTTTCCAAGCTACGAAAACCATTTTGTAGCCATGATGATGTCAAGACACCAGCAACAGTCACGTGTTGCAGCAGATGCTGTTGAAGGGCACATCTGCCGGCTCCTGTGCTCGTTTGCTCCATGTGGCGCCTACGTGCTCGCACATATCCAAACGCCAGGCCAATGTCACTGAACTGCAACGTGCGCCAGGTGGCGATGAGTGCGAAGAGCGGGGTGGGACCTGATAGATAAAGGATGGAAAGGAATCCCTTTTTGTGATTCCCCTTGCTTTTTTACAGTAATATAGCCATCCTTAGAAATTTTAGAATAACATCCATCTATCTATCTATCTCTCTCTCTCTTTCTCTCTCTCTCTCTCTCGCTATCTATCTATCTATCTTTCTATCTATCTATCTATCTATCTATCTATTTATCTATCTATCTTACTCTTACTCTTTCTCGCTATCTGTAACTATATCCATCTATTCAGCTGACTGAAGACGTTGCAGTAACAATTAATGTCAGAAGACCAACCCACAAAATGCGACACGAACGGTACCTATAAGTGTTTCCAAGTGTTTGTTACAGGAATACATTAAAGACACTGAAAAAAACGTGAGATCCAGGGATTAACCACCTCTAAAAATTGACATAGAGTAAAAGATTGCTGTTTTTCTGGGGTGATTACAATAGTGGGAGGCCGTGCATTTCACACCTAGGCCTTCATTGAAGTCCAACTTAGTCTGAGTTGAATAAATACCACAGGTCATTTATGACACCACGGCTGGAGAAAAATATGCAAACACCAGAGCTGAGCACTTGAACCCTTTTTGCCAGTCAGTCACCTAAATAAAAATTGTCGGCCCCTGACCCCGTTCCGCTGACCCAAGGCACGCTTGAATGCACACTGATGTCTCACGTCTTTTCATACACAAACAGATGGTAGTGGCATTTTTGACAAGACAAAGTTTTGTCGTTTGCCCGTTTTGTGAGTAGGTTCATCACACGCACGAGGGGCGGGACTAAAAACAACCTCTGGCCTTTGTTAACTGAACCCTTTTTAAAAATTTGTCATCCCCTGCCCCAAAAATACATGTCCAGCCGGGCCGGAGGGTTGGACCGTTCCGCCCTTGGGACGGACTGCCCAACTCTGACAAACGTACACTTATGTTGCATCACCTCAATCGTGTACAACATGGGATATTTTTTCCAGAGTGTTTAAAAATCAATAAACTGCATCATCAATTAAAATTTACACCAAAGCTCACTCGATTTAGCTTATCTTGAAAGGAGCATGTTTAAAATGGCATTGCAAATAGATCTGCAATCAAATCCACACTTTCCCTTCCTTCTGCCATTGTGGCTTGAAAAAAGAAAGAATATATTTTAGATTTTCTAACCGTCGCCCAGTAAGGCTTTCTGGTGTGGATTTGTTGATTGTGCATAGTCCTGCCCTCTCGCAAGTGAGTATCCAATCAAAGAACACGTTTGTCACCTTCAACATGAGGCCTGCTAGAAGGCCTTACTGTCACCAACTCATGATCTTATTGGCTATTGCAACCGTCTATCAACTCTAATAGGCCTTTCACTCATACAGCAGTGACACCCGCACAGTTGATTGTGAAGCCCTTGAACAAAGAGTACCTGCCACTGGTATTATGAAATCTGCCTGGCAACACAGGCTAGCTGAATTCACCTAAAAATACTAAATTGGGATATATTATGAATGTGAAGAATAATTGGGTGGGTTTCCTCCAGGTACTCTAGTTTCCTCCCACATTACAAAAACATGCATGGCAGGTTGATTGGGCACTCTAAATTAGCCCTACGTATGAGTGTGAGCGCGGCTGGTTGTTCGCCTATGTGTGCCCTGCGATTGGCTGGCAACCAGTTCAGGGTGTCCCCCGCCAACTGCCTGAAGATAGCTGGGATGGGCTCCAGCACCCAGCAGCAGGACAAGCAGTGCAGATGATGGATGGGTATACAGTAATACCCCGCTACTTCGCGGTTCACCTTTCGCGGGTTCAGTGCTTCGCGGGTCTAAAAAATATTCGGGGGCATTGTAGTTTCGCCGAGCGGCACGAGGGGGCGCTGGAGCGGTTAGACGGCCGGCGTGCGCCGAAGAGGAGAGTGGACGAAGAAGAGAGTGGACGAAGAAGAGCACGTTCCCCCGGACACGATTGGTGGCGACGTTTCGCGCGGTTCGGACCGTACCAGAGCTCCGGCCGGCGTGCGTGGCAGTTAAGCCGTAGAGGAGCACCTTCCCCGGGCACGGGCGGTTCCAAGCGGCCCCTAAGTTTAACCGAATGGAAGCTCCGGGGGAGGAGGGCGGGCGTGTGTCACAGTTAAGCCGAATAGGAGCACCTCTTCCGCCCGGCCACGAGCGTAGCGTGAGGCTGTCAGTTATGAATGAATAAATAAATAAATGAAGAATGCCACCTTTCATTTCACTGTCATGATCCGTGCCTGTCATGCCGCGTGTGTTTTTGTTTTTTCAGCTGTGTGGGCGTTCCTCCAGCGATCGTCTCGCGCCATGCCGTCAGCTGCTGCGAGATGCGCTGATTACACTGACTATATTGTGATTATAATATATATCTTTGTATCACCACCTTTTTTCCCGTGTCTGCGTTTGGAGAGTCCTGGTCAATCCTTCAGCTCTGCTGGAGGATCATAACATTCACAGGGCACACCGGACGGCGTACCAGCAGGTAAAAGTCGAAGTAATTAAATAAATACAAAAAGAAGTAATTGAATAAATACGAAAATAATGGCTGGGGAATAAAAAAATAAGTTTTAATAATAATTTGTTTTTTTTTTTGTTATAACATGAATTTCACTCTCTCTCTCTCTACCCATATATATATATATGTATATATATATTTTTTTTTAAGCATTTTTGAAGGTGCGCCACTACTTCGCACCTATATATATATATATATATATATATATAGGTGCGAAGTATATATAAGTATTTTATTTTATTTATTTTTTTGAAGGTGCGCCGCTACTTCGCGGATTTTCAGTTTTCGCAGGTGGTCTCGGTGCCCATTAACCGCGATAACCGGGGTATTAGTGTATACACTGTACATCAGAGCTGGGCAGTCCGTCCCGGGATATGCAAACAACAAAAACAACAGGATTAGAGCCTGGGCTCCAAGGTGCAAGCAGCAGGCAGGCAAGCGCTGGCGGTGAGGAGCCTGATGGAATTAAAGGAAGGTGAGTCACCGAAAGGTTTTAATGGGGTTGCAGGGAAGGTGAGGACAGGTCACCAAAATAAATTGTGGGCTCTCTAAACCAAGACGACAAAACCAAAGTGACAGCCACGCTGGGAATAGCGGAGATGATGTCAGTCGTGTGAACACTGACGCCCTTTGTCTTCTTTGGTACGTTATTGTTTGTTTTTTGCAAAGCTCAGCTGATCATTTGAATCAGGTGTGTTGGTGGAGCGAGCCATCTCAAACAGATTCGATAGGGTCTCTCGAGGAGACGACTTCGGCACCCCTGTTCTACCGCAAGCACGCACCCGGCGCATAGGTTTTACCACAGCGCTGCAACAGTACTTTGTTTGTCCAATGTTATAATGCTGCCATCTACTGAACAAAAATTGCTAGTTGAGACATAGTTGCATACTAATTTTTAGAATCATTGCATTAGATTAATTTACATTTCTGTTCGCAATTATATAGCAAAATATATTATTTTAAAACGTATGTAATCAGAAATTGAACATCTATTAATTCTCCACGAATCCCACTTCAATCGGAAAAGGACCGAGCTATTCAGAGACATATTTCAATTTCAAGAAAATACTAACAACAGTCCCCCTTGGCTATTTCATCAGTATTTATGTATGGACCATTTTTAAAATTATGCATAGTACATTCATGAATTGATGGAGATGTCAATCACTATAATTTTCAAGTCATCAGGTGTTAGTGTAGTTACAATTTCATTGAACAAATCTCGAAATGATAACAGTATTTTTACGATAAATAAATGAATAAAAATAACTTAAATTCCATGGTTCCAAATTATTAAGGCTGATTAAGGCACACACGGCTGATTTCTGGCATATGCGGTGAAATTTTCACTCATAGTGGATCTTAACAATTACAAAATACGTTTTAAATTGACCAGGTTACAAAAACGATGACATGACACAAAAAACTAACTAAAACAAAACAAAAACTAAAATACTTTAACAAGCATGTTGGGAAATCTTCGTATTCGAGAAGATCTTTGTCATCGTTGTCAACTCTCGCGACAGTTGGTTTGAGGCAAACAGGCGAGTTTTTGACGCGCTAACGTGAAGCTACGCTGCAGCCTAGCCAACAAGATAGTTTATCAGCGACCACCTCTGAACTTCGAATAACACAAAGGAGACGACGCCGCAGTGGTGACGGTATGTAAAGTCTTATAATGGTCCCCCCTTTATTTATTTTTATTTTTTTTACATTATTATTATTATTTTTTAAATATTTGTAAAGCGACGACCGAGGCTTAACATGCTTTGGCAGTAATGGCGGTGGAAACTTAACACATTTTAAATGGGACGTAACATCCACTCGCTTTGTCTGCTCCATCATTTTGACGTCTTAGTGTCTAGGTAACACACAACCAGTGTTCGTCAAGTAACTTTCAATATCACACATTGCTAGTTTCATGTGAAACTAATATGCACTATGTTACTGTCTTTGTAGAGTATTGCGATACTCAAGTTTAAGCTACTTTTTTTTTTAAATCGGGGGTTAATTTATGTATGAATGATTTCGACATTTTAAAAGGAAAATGCAAAATTTCATACCATAATGTTACTGTTGATGTTGACTTGTAAAGAGGATATTTAACTATGCATGTATATTGTGGGCGATAATGTTTAATGTGTTGACTTAATGGTGGGTGATCAATAACTTTCGATCAATATTTGTAGCATTAATATTTTTTTTTACGACAAATACTGGAACGGATATTTTGTCCAGTAAATAAATAATCCCTGACCGTAAACCATTGATGAAATTATGATCATTCTCAAATTAATTTACACACAAATAATAGTAGTATAGTATGGTAATATAAATGATATATGACGTGTGATTGATAATTGGCCGAACAAAACACATAAAATGGATAGAGAGCATACCTGTCAACCTCGGCCAGTAGCAGCCCTTATAAATGATCAAGATTCCCCTTATAAATTAACCAAAAACCTGACAAACACCACACGACGCATGTGCACTCGCGACAAATCAGACAATGTAATATAAATAACAACGATAATAAGCATAAAAAAGTCATTTATTGCATTTACAAAATACATTACATTAAGTCAACAAAAGCACCCCTGTTCATTCATTGCTTTATTGGTTTGAGTGCTGTTTATTGTAGGCTGATACACAGAACTTTGCAGACTTCATTTGCTCTAAGGAGGGTTTCACTTTTGAGCAACAAACATGACAGTTGAGTTTCATCTGCAAAAGAGAAGTCAGTGTATCAGTCCCCATTGTCTGTCTGTATTCTGTGTGGATCTTCCTCACATGGCTGAACACTCTCTCACTATCAGCATTGCTGTGAGGAAGGGCGAGAAGAACAGAGAATAGTTTTTTCATCAGTGGAAACCGATCTTTCCCAAATCCAGTTTTAATTTGTAATAAGGCTGACCAAAATGTCTCTGGCTTGACTGGATGTACTTCTTCACTTGGCTCAGGGAGAAGATGATCAGGAATCAGTTGATAATCTTCCTATTCACCCTTTCAGGGTTCGCGGTTAACTTTAAAAACTGCTTGCCCAAAGGGCAAGTGCCACTAAAATTTGCCTTGCCCGAGTGGCCAAATTACTTGCCCGACTGGGGCAAGTGACAATTTTTTTTCTCTAAGAATAAAATGTTTATGGTTGTAAAATGTGCGCCACAAATGTAAATAAACATATAATCTGATAAGCATAAATTAATCTTGTTTTCATCATCAACCATGAAACCCTACTCACAACAGCATGTATCATCCTGTGCAGTTATTAAAAATGTTAATTGTAGTTTTAATAATTAACAAATCTGCATGTTAAATTGGGAAAATGATATTACAGCAATCCAGATTATCAATTTTAAATCCAGGAGAGCCTATTAATTGAGTAATCACAAATTAAAATTATGAGTGTGGGAAATTTGTGTATTCCTTTAAGACCAGTGCCTGTGGCGCTGCCTCCATAAGTTTCATAGCATAAACAGAACACAGTCACTGACACTATGTCAGGTAACATCATGGAGCTAATGAATTAACAGCCAATAATCAAATATTACTCCCTTCCTTACTCACAACTGAATTGTCTACTTAAAAATATTCGAGCTATTTTAGTCATGTCAGAGGAATCCCAAATGTTCGGATTTGAACGAACACGTCGTCACTTGTAAACATGCGCAGGAGGTAAGAAAACTTCCGGCTGTCAATTTTCGGCCGAAATATCGTAGGTTTTTGTTGTGTTTTTCAAACTTCAAATGAGGATGCAACTACAGCGAGTTCTAATACTGCGGGATTTTATTGACGTCCACTTTAACGCGACATTCACTGAACTAACTGATCCCCGTAGCGCCCGCCCATTGCCCCCGATAAGGCCAATGGACCATACCACAACATAAGGGGGTGTCTGGGTTAAACCATCACCATACAGTGCACACAAACAGATCACACCACAGTTTTCGTCGAAATTAAAGATATTTGGCTGCTTTAAAAAATGCTTGCCCGGTCGGGCAAGTTGCCCATAATTTTACCTTGCCCGTGGCCAAATTTTCACTTGCCCCGGGGCAATCGGGAAGCGGTTAACCGCGAACCCTGCCCTTTAAGTCTTCCTGATCTAACTCTGGGGTAAACCTGTCCCCTAACCTAACAATGTGGTCAGAGTCCAACTGCTCTCTCTTTCTTAAGTCCAGCACCACCAAGTCACTTAACACAGTGTTGTCAAACGGAAATTGGCTCATCATTTTGGCAACAACAGCTTCGTAGAAAGACCTCACAGAGTTAAAGAATTTTGACATCATGGCTGGTGTTACAATTGGCTTGGTTTCATCCACCCGATCACTGGCATTAGAAACATCCCTTGTGTCCCAGCCAACAGCAAGTCTACTGTCCACATGCTGCAGGCTTCTGTTTGTGAAATCTACTGATAACAAGGTATCAGCAGATTTAACATGCTCCATTTTGACGAATTTTACCAGCAGCTTCTTTAACAGTCGTTCGATTTCTGGCAGCAAATCCCCAATCATGCATTCCTCTGTTTGGAAGAGGACGTTGAAAAAATTAATTTCTGGCAGGATGAAGTTGAGGAAGCGGAGAGTGAGGTGAGTGAAAGGATCTTGCAGCCTGTTGTGTATTGATTTCACTTTTCCTGCCCTTTCAACATCCACATGACTTGAGAAGTAGCTTTTGTGAGCTTCATATTGGGAGATAGTTCTTGTAATGACTCTATGCAGAGACAACCATCATGTCGGACAGTGCTTGAGGATTTTTTCTTTCTCAGTATTTGTAAAGTCCTGAAACTCTTTAAAATCCTCAATTCGTTTAGAGCTGTTCTTGAAAAAATAAAAAATATCCACCAGCAAGTCATCCATATTCACTATTAATGTCTTCAGTCCAGCTTTAATGCATAGATTTCCGAGATGTCAAATACAGCCAATACTAAACACACTCTCATTCTTTTCTTTTATCCTTGACAGAACAGAGTTATTCTTTGGTGTTGCAATTGTCGCTGGCAAACCCCACTACATTTTTCCAAAGTATTTCCTTTTCATGAAGTAATTCTTCAATAACAGTGAATATGGATGCTGCTGTGCTTGATGCCAACCCGGGTAAATCAAGGAGTCTGGTCTTTGTGTTGTCCCCATCAAAGAAGTGAGCCAACTCAACGAGTCGCTTTTTGGTGGTGCCGTCGTTGCTTTCATCGATCATGAGGGTAAATGGGTTGTTTCTGCAGTGCTCAATGACATCGTGTGTATAGCCGGGTGCAAGGCTCTCCTTTACAATCATCGTTGCCTTGGTCCTCCGACAAGAAAACTCCTGCAAAAATACAGATCATAATATTTAAATAAATAATAACATCCTTAATCATGTTAACATTAGCACAGTTGTAAATTATTCTTTTTCTGAAGAAAATCTACATCTCGCACCAGAGTTTGCAATTATAAATATTTTTACAATGAACTCAAAATTCTGAATTTTATATATATATAGATATATATCATGAATTATTCATTATATTTAACCATCCATCCATCTTCTGTACCGCTTCTCCTCACTAGGGTCGCGGGGGGTGCTGGAGCCTATCCCAGCTACCTTTTGGGCAGTAGGCGGGGGACACCCTGAACTGGTTGCCAGCCAATCGCAGGGCACACAGAGACGAACAACCATCCACACTCACACTGTTGGAGTCGAGTCACCGTGGAAATGAGAAGTAATTAGTAAATCAACCTTTAAAAGCCAAACTTACTCCAATGCGTGTTCGTTTTTTTGTGCTCAAGAAGAAAAGGGTCAAATAAAGACTCACCAACTGATTTGAGTTCCGATATTTAGTTTCTTCAATTTCTGGAGTTCAGGAAATAGTACAAAGACAGATATCTGGGCGGCTTTTTCTTAATCTCACGAGAAACTGCACTTGGGCGAGCACAGTCGAAAAATGCGCGCCATCTTTCAGCCCAGCTTCAGTTTTTATAGGAGTTTTTTATGTCAAGGGTAATGTAGGTTGAATCGGTCGTCCTCGCTCCCTCCCACGGCACGGGTCCACATCCAAGGGAAGGTTTTCCCCAGGTTAGTCATTGTCTGGATAGTTGATGATGGTCGATTCCCGTCTGGTCCCGTAGACTGGCACGCCAAGGCTGGCCTTCTCCGGCGGGCCGTCCCTCCGTCTCTCCGTTGGCATTCTTCTGTAATCTTGTCGGTGTGCATGTGTGCGTGTGTATGTGCAAGTGTATGTGTGTGTATGTGCATGTGTAGGTGCAGGTGTATGTATATGTGCCTGTGTATGTATCCGTGTCTGTGTGCACGCGCGTGTATGTGCAGGTCTATGTATATGTCTGTGTGTGTATGCGTATGTGCATGTGCTCCAATCTCCAATTGTTATGTCTTTCGGAATGTGTTTTTCTTTTGATAGCGTCTGTGTGAGTCCTCCAGTGCCCAATTTGGTATGTTTGCATCTCTACAGCCAATGTGGAGAATGTGCTTCGTCGTATTTGTCCATGAAGTGCTGTGAATGTGAGGGCAGCTCATGGAAATGCTATGTGCGCAAATCTATTCTCACTACTGAGAATTTCAATAAAGTTCACACATTTAAACTAAGTACTATAAATTTAGCATATGAGAAGAATATAATAAATCAGTAAACATCAGGACTACAATCCCATCATTCTTGTGACCCATGCTTCTAGTTTCATTTGATAAATGCATCTTGTTTCATCAATGTTTAAAATATTCAGTAAATATGAACCTGCTAACTTTAATTATTGACATTCTGTCCCGGTTGTGTTTAAAATAATGCCAGTAATCGTAATAGAATCCTTCAACACTCATACCTAGGGGCAATTTAGAGTGTTCAATCGGCCTGCCATGCATGTTTTTGGAATGTGGGAGTACCTGGAGGAAACCCACCCAATTATTCTTCACATTCACAATATATCCCAATTTAGTATTTTTAGGTGAATTCAGCTAGCTTGTGTTGCCAGGCGGATTTCATAATACCAGTGGCAGGTACTCTTTGTTCCCGGAGGAAACCCACGCAAGCACGGGGAGAACATGCAAACTCCACACAGGAAGGCCGGAGCCGGAATCAAACCCACGCCCGATGCCGTCTCTCACTGTGAGGCCATCGTGCTAACCAGTCGGCCACTGTGCCGCCTCATTATATTTATATAAGCAGGAAATGTTAAAATTAAGTTACCGTTACCATGGTGCAATAAATGCAAATATGTTAAACATGTTGTTTCGAAACAATTCTGATACTGCTTATGATCAATTACAGCATCAATAAGAGTGACTAGTAGCGAGACTGATACCCAATCGCCAGGCTACAATGGGTTAAGTTGTCTGATAGAGGGACTGCCCGGTGGCAGGGGCTGTTACTTCAACGTCACCATCCCCCCATATATCTCCTTCCCAGCCCTCCGGCTCCCATTCGCCCGCAAGATATCTCGTAAACGCCCGTATTTGTTGCGTTTCAACGCGGCGATCAGTTTTCCGCTGGTTAGCTCGTGCTTTCTTGGAAATATGCACAATTGTTTTTTCCAACACAGAATTTAATCTAGATATTTCCTTCTCTAGTTCTTCGATCTTATTGTTCTGCATTAGAATTTCTTGATCTTTACGCGCATCAGCGAGGAGAGCAGCGTCTAACGCCTTATTCTTCTCCCGCCATGCTTCTGCACAAATCCACATCATCTTCCGCACACCCCCCAAAGGCGCTCTTTTACGGACCACCACCTGAGTCAGTAAATCCTTAACTGACGTCGGGATGGCCCCCACTGGCATGTTAACCCACGGACCAGGGCGTCCCCCATTCCGCGTCAACAATTTCCCAATTTCTCTAAACTCATGACTGTCCCACCCCGGCACTCCCGAGACGCAGTCAGCAAAACCCCCCTCGGGTTCATCCAAAGTTTTACTCTTACTCAAACAACAAGCCATGTCCAAGTCGCAGTTCTCCGGAAATCCTGCCGACAACGCCAAAAATGTTTCGAAACAATTCTGATACTGCTTATGATCAATTACAGCATCAATAATAATAATAATAATAATATTCCCTTTATTAGTCCCACAATGGGGAAATTCGAGATTCGAACCCAGGCCTCCTGGGGAGACTGGGTCCTGAACGCGGCGCCTTAGACCACTCGGCCATCCTGGCAGCCACTCGGTAAGAGTGACTAGTAGCGAGACTGATACCCAATCGCCAGGCTACAATGGGTTAAGTTGTCTGTTATATCCAATCAGACAAGCATGAACTACAATGGGTTAAGCTGTCTGTTATATCCAATCAGACAAGCGTGAGCCCTTGAGTAGACACTGCTTATAATCAATTACAGTATCAAATAATATAATAGTCACAACTCATGATCAATTGCTATGACTTATTATTAACTTCAGGATCGCGGATCGTCGGCGACTTACATGGACAACAAACACTTCACTGCGTTAAACAAGCGGCACATTTTATTTAACCCACAGTATAAAGTGTACAAGCAAGCAAGCAACAATTGTATTTCAGCTCATAGATTACATGCAATACATAAATCTCATTACCGTGTGCTGGAAGGACGGAGAGCCCCGGCGTCCTCAGTAATGCGAGCAAAAAATACGATACTGGGCGTCCGCGCGTAGAACCCTCAGCTGACTCTACTAACGTTTTGCCTCCGTTACATTCTTATAGCCAATATCGCACCCCATCCCCTCCCGTTCGAGTGCGCTTTGATGGTTCGCATGGCCCTTCGCACAACTTTGGCCTTTGCCAATCCTTACTCCCTTTTCGTTATCGGCTGTACATTTTCGCATGAGTCAGACATTCCTGGTGCTTAGGCCCTGTGCGAATTCCCTCCAATTATTCCCATTCTCATAACACGTAGATACAGCCTGTGCAAATTCTCATAACACATAGATACAGCCTGTGCAAATTCTCATAACACAGAAACACAGACATCTACTAACGCGTGTATATAGGTATAAAATGGTTATTATGCAGCATTTATGTGGTAAAACAACATTAATAAACCATATTTCACTTCACATGTGTTTATACTAATAATAAAAAAAAATTACCTTGGCTGTCTGTGAATCTGGGAACATAACTTTCACCAATTCACTAAAGTGGTCGGCAGCCGCGAATGGGATGTTGTGCTCTGCAAGGAAATGGCAGAAGAGGATTTCGGTGTTTGTAGCTTTGTGGGATGACGCTGGATTGGCGGTAGAGACGAAGTGCTTTGTCAACGGGTTGTGTGTTTTGCTTCTCGCCACATTCTCCACGTGTCCAGCAGTTTTAAAATGGCTCTTCAAATCGTAGAATCCACTCGCAGCAACTTTCACGTCTCTCTTGCAAGGAACACAGAACGAAAATTGAGGCCCTTTTGTTGAGGATTTAATCCATCCAAGATATTCACCCTGCAGTGACTCCCATTCATTTTGGTGTCGACCTGATGCTTGAATTTTTCGTTTCTTATTTAGCGGTTCTCCCATACTTGCTTGCTTGCTTCGACGATTTTTACTGAATGCAACACTAACACAAGCGGAAATGCAGACGGTTAACGGCGCATGCGCATGTCATGCTTTATCAAAAATACAGCGCTTTCGCACATGTGGACGTTCCCACCACAGGAAGTGAAGGGTCAGCCGCTTCCTGTCTTCTCAAAAGCCTACGTAAACTTCGATTTTTTTTTTTTTTTTTTTTTTTTTTTAATTAAATTTGTTTTTTGCCCGTACAAAAGTCGGTATACGGCGTACATGATTTGGAATGATAAAAAACATACAAAATACGGGGAATACGTATAAGTTGACAGGTATGAGAGAGATTGATGGGGCACGTGTAATAGAGCAAATATATGTATTTATAAAGTCCAAATTCACCTATTTATTTCATTTTTATTGAAATAATACAAAGTTCAGTTAGTTGCAAATCTCTTTACTATGAGGAGACAAATTTTCAGTGAATCGAACATAAAAAAGGGAAAAATTAAATAAGCGCATCAGACGCCAATTTTATGGGGCATATTTTAGTTTGTCCGATTGGAGTTGCCATTGTGTGACATCCTCGGCCACTGGACGTGTTCGGCTCAGAGGCTGACCAATTTGAATTGTGATTGCTAATAGATAATCAGAATAACCACTGTTTTACATACTTATGATAATTGATGGCACAAAATTAATTAAAATCATATCTAAAAGCACAAGGACTTTTATTTCTTTGCAATTTATTTGCTGCCTTTTATTTCGGTTTGTTCCTGCTTGTTTTGGAGTATATATTCAGAATTTTATTTTATTATACTATGACAATGATTGTGTCCCAAAAAACAACCACAAAAAATGCCAACCATCATTGAAAAACAGCTGAAACGCAGAAGTAAGACGAAACGGATAATCTATTCTACTTTGCTATGTTGAGGAACCCAGTGAGTCAGAAATTCATATTGTGGTAATTGAATTAGTAAATAGCTTACCTTGTGAGGTAAAAAGCTACTGTCCTGTACAAATTGTGTGATTAAATGTGTGTTGTGGTCCTGAATATTTAACGCATTCCGAAACTGAGTAACTCTAATAACATTACAAAAAAAGGGTAACTTGTTATTATTACTTTCTGACTGCCAAAATCTTGACGTATTACCATTATATTATCCCCAACACTGCACACAATTATTGAATGTGGCCATTTTATATTGGGCTTTTTGGCCCCCCTCAAAAAAAAAACCCAAAAAAAACGCTATAATTGTCACTTTGTATTTTACTGATATATTTTAGCAAGTGATAGACCGATTATGGGCCCGGCAGATTATTGGCGCCGATATTTGGCATTTTGCCGATTATTATTATTATTATTATTATTATTATTATTGGTTCCTTGTACAGTGGGTAGCGGTCAATCAGCAGTAAGCTGACTGTTTGCCTTTACACCTCAAGTCACACGCACTAGAGGTCCCGTGAGCAGTGGAAGGTTAAGGCAACAGACCATTTTAATAAATGTCAGTCTACTACAACTCACAACTAATGGAAAACTATTTGTCGTAGTAAACTTTAAAGAGATGTTTGTTTTCATTGAACTATGAGACATGCAGCTGAGCCAGGGAGCTCTTTGTACGTTAGTTTAGACTTTTAAAACAAAAGTTGCCTATTTTCTGAAAAAGCTTTGACATGTTGTAAATCACTAAAGTTGTTTCCTAAACATATGCTTAAAGGCATTTAAACTAAATCAAGTTTTGGAGTTTTTATTTTCCAAAATTTTTACACCATTTTACCCCTTTTTTTCAACATGAATTTTGGCTTCAAATATCGGTTATCTGCCTCCACTACTACTAATAATCGGAATCAGCCCTGAAAAAAGCATATCGAAGTATCATTAATTTTTGCCACTAATGGACAGAGCACAGCCCCGGTCTCCCGCTTGTTAAATGGTAAGTAAATATTTATTTTGTTTGTGTAGCAGAAAATAATCAAACATTTGTGAACTCATCCAAATCAGCCATCCTTTGTTGCTGAGTCTAATGGAGTAAAAATAGTGTTTTTTTCTGATCAAAAAATACACTAATAAAATTTGAAACATGTTGCATTAAAACAACTGTGATAAGTGCAAATTATCCAAACTGTTTATGAAGTTAATGTAGCACATTCCTACCCTCTTTTGAGATCATAAAGCTTTGTGATTAGATTGGAGATGCACAACTTCATTTGTTCATCTGTCAAATTGATGTGAAGGTATGCGTGTGTCTGACTGTGGGAATCAGTATGTATTATTTGTGACTTGAACTTGATGAATTGGGCTTCTAGAGACTCTTAGAATGGATTGTGACGAGACCACCACCGTGTTTTCCACCCTGAAGTCCTTCAACGCCTTCATCACCAGCGGCACACGTTCACCCCAGTTGCTGGGGCCCTCAGCGGCGGCCGCGACCAACCTGCAGAACCAGTACAAACGCAGCATGGAGGTACGCAGACACACGCCAACACTCTGTACTGAAGCTACAGTATTTACAATCATGACTCAAATCTTCTCATGTAGTTGTTAGAAGTAGCAGAGAAGGTCCACTCACACAGTCGCTACCTGAAGCTGGACCAGGAGAAAAAGCAGATGGAGCTGAGTCACAAACGCGTTCGCGTGGAGCTAGAAAAAAGTGCCAGTGACACGGCGTGCAATTTAAAGGTAGCATGCACCCTCGCCCTCCCTCATTCTTTCACGTTTCTTTCACCACGCTGTAAAAAGCTGACTTGAAAAAGAGTCCACAATAATCACAGTCATTAGAATTAGAATTAGAAATCCCTTTATTGTCATTGTACTCAAGTGTGCAACGAGATTAGAGGGCTCCCCTCTCCAGTGCAATACAACAATAATACAGACAAATATATAAATTAGATAAATAAATAAGAGAGTGCAATGGAATTTAGTACTGAATAGTGTATATAAAAACACATCACAATGCTGTTCTGCAAGGTAAGGGTGTTCTCGTGTGTGTGTGAGAGTTCAGAATGGAGATGGCTCTCGGAAAGAAACTGTTTCTCAGTCTATTGGTCCTCGATTTGATGCATCTGTAGCGCCTGCCAGAGGGCATCAGGTCGAACAGGTGTGAGTTTGGGTGGGTATTGTCTTTGACGATGTTGAGAGCCCTTCTGAGGCACCGGGCGGTGTAGATGTCCGACAGTGAGGGGAGAGGGCAGCCAATAATCCTTTGCGCTGTTTTGACTGTCCTCTGGAGCCTCACTCTGTCCGCCTCAGTGCAGCCGCTGTACCAGGTGGAGACACAGTACGTCAGCAGGCTCTCGATGGACGAGTGGTAGAAGGCTAGCAGCAGCTTCCTGTCCAGGTTGAATTTCCTGAGGACTCTCAGGAAGTGCAGACGCTGGCGGACCTTCTTTACCACTGCTGTGGTGTTGTGAGTCCAAGAAAGGTCGTCGGAGATCTGTACTCCCAGGAACTTGAACGTGTGGACCCTCTCCACACACACGCCTTCGATGCAGAGGGGGGGCGGCACCGTCTTGTTCCTCCTGAAGTCGACGACAATCTCCTTTGTTTTTGCAGTGTTAAGGTGCAGTCTGTTGTCCTTGCACCAAGCTGTCAGTCTCTTTACCTCCTCTCTGTAGGCTGTCTCGTCACCTTCCGAGATCAGACCGACCACTGTCGTGTCGTCAGCAAACTTGACGATGGTGTTGTTGCCGTGGGCCGGGCTGCAGTCGTAGGTGTAGAGGGCGTACAGGAGAGGGCTCAGCACGCATCCTTGAGGGGAACCGGTGCTCAGCATGCGGGTGGAGGACGTGTAGGGGCCGAGCATGTGTGTATGTGTAATGCAGTGTTGTCCACATTAGCTTAGAGATTACACTGGCTGAACAGGGCAGTATGGACCGTTGATTCTGACGGTTGTTGTTGTCTTCACTCAGCCGAGGAAGAGGGATCAGCCGGATGACTGGTCAGATGTAGATCTCTTCCTGTACCTTGACAGTAGCCGTATGTACCCGGCCATCTGTAGCAGGGAAAGTCTCTGTTACGGTCCCCACTGGCCAGAATGCTCTCGGGAAACGAGGATCTACGACGAGGACCACCTGGCCAACACTGAACCTTGGAGTCGGATTGCCACTTCTGACGACCTTGCAGAACAGGTAGATAGTGACGGACAAAGGATGACCAAAAGTTGTCAGCAAGCACCTGGCTGTGTCGCCACCGACGTCGCCCAAGAAGGTCTTCATTGTCGTAGATGGCTTGTGGAAGTGATGAATCTCTGTGTCCCATGAGCAACATATTCGGTGTTATGGGGTCAGGATCAGCGATATCCGTTGAAACATATCCAAGTGGCTTGGCATTCAGGATGCCTTCTACCTCGACGAGTAATGTGCGTAGAACTGGCTCCGGAATCACTTGTTCTTTCAGGACAACTCTCTGGGAAGCTTTAATTGACCTCACCTCTCTCTCCCATGTTCCTCCCAAGTTCGGGGATGCTGGAGGATTGGAACTGTATCTTCTGCTTTGCGAGTTGTGCTTAAAGCGGGGAGCTCATTACCTGGAAAGCCTCCTGGAGTTCGCGGCAACCACCAGTGAAGTTTGTGCCGTTATTGCAAAGAATCTCAAATGGCCTCCCTCGGCGGGCTATAGAGCGGCGAAGGCAGAGAAAAAAGAAATTTTTAGAAATTAGAAATCCCTTTATTGTCATTGTACTCAAGTGTGCAACGAGATTAGAGGGCTCCCCTCTCCAGTGCAATACAACAATAATACAGACAAATATATAAATTAGATAAATAAATAAGAGAGTGCAATGGAATTTAGTACTGAATAGGGTATATAAAAACACATCACAATGCTGTTCTGCAAGGTAAGGGTGTTCTCGTGTGTGTGTGAGTGATCTGCAGGGTTGCGACGTGAATCAACATACCTCCAGTTTGCCGGGTCGGTCAGCGTCTGGATTTCCGCTACCCGCGTTCCAACAAACACTTTATAGCGGCAAGACTCCGATTGCAGCCAGTGGAGTACAGTGGTGGAGTCAGACCAGCAAACCACTCGGTGGATAGGGATGGTGAGTTCAGTCTCAAGCAGCTTGATGAGTTTTGCTCCGGTTAATGCTGCACTGAGGTCAAGACGAGGCATAGAAAGGTGTTTCTTGGGAGCGACCCTGGAGCGGGCCATCACAAAGGCGATATGGACGTTACCTTGGTCGTCAGTTGTTCGCAGGTAAGCAACTGAGCCGTAGGCCCTCTCCGATGCATTGCAGAAGAGGTTGATACCTCTGGGGGGCGTGTAGGCTCTGGGAAACTGCACTTGATGGAGGTTGGGAAGCTCGTCGACCCAGGCAAGCCACCGCCCTTTAAACTGTTCATGTTCTATGGGGTCGTCCCAGCTCAGATCCTGCTTCCAGAGATCTTGGATGAGAACCTTGGCTCTAGTTGTAAAAGGTACAATGAAGCACAACGGATTGTATTGGCTTGCCAGAGTTTTGTACAGGTTTCTCAGTATGGGCTGAAGAGCCTCTGGTGAGCGGTGTCGATAGCCCATGGTGTCGTCGAGACAGTTCCACTGTAGACCCAGTATAGGCTCGTCCAGGTCATGACTAACACGGGACAACCACAGATTGCTACAGACAGATCTTGCGTCGGGGGCATGACTGAAGGCAGATTGCTCGCCCACTGTCTTATCTCGAAGCCACCTTCGGCGAGGAAGTTGCATAATCCATCCACAACAGCCTTGGCATGTGCAGGATCAGGCGTGCTGTAAACGCAGTTGTCAACATAGAATGCTTCTGTCACAACTTCTGCAAGTCCTTGTTGGTTGGCTTGGGAGTCTTTCACATGTCGCTGCAGAGCGTATGTCGCGTAGCAGGGGCTGTAGGTAGTCCCAAAAGGCAGGACTTGACACTCATAAATCTCAGGTTCCTCCTCTTTGCATGTTTCTCCACAGCCACCCCGTCCTTCTCCATGAAGGCTTTCACTTCTTCCCTCAGCTCAAAAAATCTTCTCAATACGTTTCCCCTGCTGAGCCAACGTACCTCGGTGAAGTAGAGCACATCCCCATATTCTGACTCCATTTCCTCTAAAAAAGCACGGAACCGTCTGTGCTTTAAGCCCCTGGATCTGATTTGGTTGATGCATTTCACAACCACAGACATCACATTGTCAAACTTGAGACATTTGCTGCAAAGGGTCTGCTGATGGATAATGCAGTGCAGAGCAATGGCCTCCTCCACACCCTCCTCTTCCAGTTTTTTTTTAACAAGTGCCACCAGTCCATTTTTCCTCCCTGTCATTGATGGTGCTCCATCTGTAGTTATTCCAACAAACTTCTCCCATGGCAAACTGGCATTCTCAATGGCATCACACAGCTGGTGAAATATCTCCTGAGCAGTGGTCTGGCCATGCATTGGAAGTACTGTGAGCAACTCCTCCATCACTTCACACTTGTCATCCACACCACGGACATAGATTGCGAGCTGGGCAGTGTCGGTGATGTCTGTGGTCTCATCAAGAGCGACTGAGTATGCACTGAAACATTTGGCTTTCTCACACAGTTGATCATAAATGTCACTTGACAGGTCAGAAATGCGATCAACCACAGTGTTGGCAGAAAGGCTGATGTTGCTAAACTGACCTTTCTTTTCCGGACAGATTATACTTGCAGCCTGTAACATGCACTTTTTGACAAATTCACCTTCTGTGAATGGCTTTCCTGCCTTAGCAATCATCTCACTAACCACATAGCTTGCTTCGACTGCTGCATTATTCTCTTTGGTTGTTTTCTTGAAGAAATCTTGTTACCTCAGTAGACATGTTTTAAGATTGGCAACCCGGTTGGCTCTCTCATCTCCCTGGTATTTTGCATACTCCTCAGCATGTCTAGTTGTGTAATGACGTTTCAAATTGTATTCCTTGTGCACCGCAACTTTCTCTGTGCAAATAAGACAAGTTGGTGTGCCCCTGTGCTCAACAAAGAAGTATTACATTTCCCACTTTTCCTGAAATTGTCTGTGCTCATCATCAACCTTTCTCTTCACTGCAGGCTTTGAAAAAGGCATGTTTGGGGCTGTAGTATATATGATCTCATTTGGTGTCACTGTTGCACTGAAGTTTAAATCAAGTTTACCCGACGCACAAAGAACGTCATTTCCGCTTATTTTGGCGGCATCTAGCGGTGGCACTTCCGGTAATTTACATATGAAATGCGTCCTTTGTACAACGAAAGTTGGCATGGTGTAGTAAAAATCTCAACACGGTTAGTTTAAGGACACTTTCAGCAACATCCACAAAAATTTTGAAGTTTCTAGGTGCTACGGTTTTTTCATAGTTACTGAAAATGTCTCAAACAACAGCAGCTTAAAAGTGACGTCAAGGCAGCAACAAACGTGATTTAAGCATTATTAGGAGAATTTTTAATATTTCATTTTCGTTTCTTTCACCACCAAAAAAATCACATACTGTCATAGAAACAAAAGTAAATAATAAAAACTCAGTTTATATTTCGATAAAGTTTTCAACAAGCCTGCTCACTAAATAAAAAAAACCCGGAAGTAATTTTCAGGCGCCGCAAAATCCGAACATTCATCAATCAAACCCCTACTAAAACATCGAAAAAAAATTACAATCCTACCCTCGTTTTAAAGCTGAAGATGTGCCCAACAATAATCCGCGGCTCAATTTTATCCACTGTGCCCAGGTAATCCTACGTTTTATAATTAGTCCCGTCTGTGCTAGTGCTGATGCAAAGCTCCGTCAGACTGCACATCCTGTTCGCACATGGGTCTCCTGTCAATCAAATCAAAATCTTGTCAAATAGCAGAGATCCTAAGCATAAACCATAGTTCTGGGATGAGTAGGCCTACTTCTGTAGTTATAAAGCTTTAATTACACTGTAATTAAAGCTTTATAACTACAGACTGGCACTTTACAGTGTAAAGTGCCAGTCATATCAAATTCGCGGGCCGCACGAACATTAAACTTTCATAATAAGGCGGGGGCCGCAAACTATCATGCGGGCCGCGAGATTGAGACCCCTGAGTTAAATCCTTTCCTTCTGTTGGCAGGATATGCATATTCATCCATACTATATCAATACAGTCAGGCCATGATCTCCCCGTCTCTTTCATTGTTTTGATTAACTTATTTTTTATGGTACCATTTGTCCTCTCAACTAAACCAGCACTTTGCGGATGATAAATACAATGCCTTTTTAAATTTATTTTAAACTGTTCTGACAACCTTTTGATAACATCATTTACGAAATGGGACCCATTATCACTTCTAACTCTCGGGATTCCAAATGTTGGTATTATATGTTTACATAGTGCTTTAGCCACTGTTAGAGAATCTGGTTTGGCTGTAGGATATATTTCAACCCATTTTGAGAATACATCAATAATTACCAAACAATATTCATATCCTTGTGATTTGGATAATTGAATAAAATCCATGTGTATTGTATGAAATGGATGTTCAGGTTCTGGAAACGAGCCTCTTTTTGGTCTTACATTCCCCTGTGGGTTATTCTTAATGCAAATTAAGCATTGTCTACAAAAATTCTTTGCATATTGTGCGAACCCAAAGGAATTAAAGTGTCTATTCACTTGATCAACCATACCCCCTGCTGACACATGGCAAAGCCCATGCGTCACGATCGCCGCCCACGAGAACAGATGTTATCTAGACCGCTGTAGAGACCACTGTCATATGTGGCCCCTTTTCTTATCCATAATCGTTTCTCTGCATCAGACACACTCCTATGCTTCTCCTTAAGAATATCTTGCAAGTCTTCATCAACTTCTTCAGTTTTGATTTCAGCTTTGCATACAATGGCATTTACTGTAGCCGCAGCTCTTGCTGCCTGATCCGCGAACCCATTTCCTACCACGACTGGATCATTTCCTTTGAGATGCGCTTCACATTTACAAATAGCCAGCAACGAAGGCAGCTGAATAGCGGCCAGGAGGTCAACAAGTAATGACTTATGCTTAACCTCCTTTCCTGTTGTGGTGATAAATCCACAGAGCTGCCATTGCCTGCAAAACATATGAGCAGAGCTGTATGCATACTGACTGTCTGTAAACACTGTCATGGGCCTGCCTTCATAAAGCGTGCATGCCCGTGTGAGAGCGACAAGCTCACCTGCTTGAGCAGACATATTTGATGCCAGTTTTTCTGCCGCAATTATATTTGTGGCCGTTGTTACTGCATACCTGATTTCTAATTCTAATTCTAATTCATAACCCACATGATTTTTCCCATACTCGTCTTTAAAAGCGGACCCATCAACAAATATGACATCCCCCTTTGACAGGGGTATATCGGTTATGTCTGGTCTAGGCTTGTACATAACATCGGTTTAAGCTATACAATCATGCGGTGTGCCATCATGCAGTGTGGGCATCAGTGTTGCTGGATTCAATGTCGTACAACGTTCAATAGTTAAATTAGGTTGTGATAGTAAAAGAGCTGTATATGACAAATGCCTTGCTGGTGACAGGAAAGACATTTTTGACTCCAGCAACAAAGCTGAGACCGCATGTGGCACCTTTTGAGTTAACTGATGGTAGAGGACTACTTCAGCTGATGCTTGTATCGCCAGGGCAGCCTGCTGAACACAGTACGGGGTTGCACGAGCAACAGGGTCTAAGTATTGTGAATAGTACGCTACTGGTTTGAGCCTAGTGCCATGCTGTTGCAACAGCACTGAGGTCATAAAGTCACGTTTAGTATCCACAAATGGTTTGGAGTAATCTGGTAGTGCCAATGCCGCCGTATCAGTTATTGCCATTTTCAATTTATTAAAAGCAGTGTCAGTAGGTTTCGTCCAATTTAATTTTGCTGACATTGCCATGGGGTCGGTATGTATCATGTTTTGTAATGGCTTTGCTAGGAGAGCATAGTCTCTTACCCAAATCCGGCAGTAGTTGCAGAATCCTAGAAAAGCCATTAACTGTTTTTTAGTAGTAGGCTTCAGTGTAGCTACAATGGCTGCTCCACTAGCCCCAGTCATTGTTACCACACGCTTCGATTTTGGGACACTGGTTGTCTCCCTGATGACAGATCTTTCTGCACCTGAGTCTGCGAGACACATTATAGGCTTATTTATATAAACCAAAGTTTTCGGTCTTACTTTTGAGAGAATATTTTCCCCAGCCAACTGGGCCTCTGTTTGATCCTGACTACAACATGCATCATCCAACATACAACTTTCTTCTTTTCCTTCATCTACCTGCTCTTTGCCTAGTCATGCCTGCCTGTCATCTCTCTCCCTACATTCTCGGGCGAAATGCTTCTGCTTATAACAAACAAAGCAAAGTCCTTTCCTCCTCGCCCCCTCTCGCCTCTCTTCGCTATCATAATGCCTGACCCCCCTTTCTTCCTCTGTTTCTCTGACTCCCCTATCCTTTCCGCTCCAATCTCTGCGTACCTTTGGACCCTGTTTTTTCCAATCTGCACGCCTTATGAACGTTTCCGCCCCTTCTCGCAGCTGAATTTCGTGCGCCTTTTTCTTTATTTTGTCTTTCATTACTTTTTCCGCATGTATCGCATTATCCATAAATTCATCAATTGAGGCTGTAGGCAGTGTGACCATATTTTGTTCTATCCATGACTGTATTGGTGGCTTCAGGCCAAACAGAATTGCATGTTTGAATTGCTGATTGAAGGGACCGTGAGGGTGCCCGTCCTCATTGATACCGCTATTTGTTTTGAACACTGGGTACAGCTTAGCTCTATATTCTTGTACTATTTTTATTACCCGCTTACGTCCCCTTCCTTGCGTCTCATCATCCTCAGCACGAGCTATATTTATTCCACTCTGACTCACCCCCTCCCTTCTCCGTACCTCCTCATGCCAGACTCTGGCCTGTTGCAATTGCTTCCCTGGTGCATCGCGACTACGCTGTTTTTGTCGATCATGAATAGAGAGATTTCTAAACAATTCTCCCGTTTCCTTTACCCCAGCTGAATCTGGATCAAATTGATAGCGTTCTTTCCATTTTCCTAAATACTTTGTACTCCCTGGGAACTTATGTTCCATTTGTTTTATCATATCATATACTTACTTTTAATCAGTTAACGCACACCAACGGGTGCCACAAGAGGAGCGGAAGTGTTACCTTATTATGAGACCAGTCCTAATATTGCGTTGATGCGGAACAAAACTTTGGTTCCCCCTCAAGTCTTTCTGACATGATTGATGCTTGGGAAATATATATATATATATATATATATATATATATATACACACACACATATATATACATATATATATACACACACACACACACATATATATATATATATACATATATATATATATACACACACACACACACATATATATACATATATATATATATATACACACACACACACACATATATATACATATATATACATACACACACACACACACACACATATATATACATATATATATATATACACACACACACACATATGAGCCCTCTGCTTGCTATGTAGTGAAATGTTTTGTTATTTCTTCAAATTAAATTGTCGATATGTAGTCACAAAACACGACTACAGTTGCATGTTCTTGGTGAACGAAAGTTTAAAGCCCAACCTTATTTTTATTTTGTTCATAGGTATTGGAGGAGAAGAACAGTGAATTTGCATCACAGCTCACGAAGTTAGAGGAGCGTGAGATGCAGGCCGTCAAGAATCTGGCGCAGCAAGTGGAGGCCAACCAAGAACTCAACAAGAAACTGGAGGACCTTGGCAAGAAGCTGGACGAGCGAGATGCACGACTCATCACTGCTAACCAGGTAAGTACGCTCCAACGCACTAAATTTACACACATGCTAAAAACACAACTCACAACTGCTGGTCCGTCACTCATGCTTTCCTCGTCTATATTTCACTAAAATAAGAAATACTGCAACAACAACTGGTATTAGAAGTTGTATCCTCTGGTTCACCGGCACCACAAAATTTTTATTTTTGATTGATTTATTGAACACATAAAGAACACAAAAGACATGGAAAACAATCAATCTTAATTCTGAACAGTTTATATGTTCAAAGGGGGTAAGAAGAAGTAGAAAAACATATCTAGCACTACCTCTTGGTTTCTGTGAATTATTAGAAATCAAATATTATGTTAATACATTAATATGTTATTCATGAATAAATACATGAATGTAATACAGTGATTAGTGCAGTGAATCACAAATTGTTGCCACAACAGTTGGCGCAAGAAGTTGGATGCAGTGATTAACCAGCAACCTAAAATACAATACAATACAATACAACTTTTTTTATATAGCGCATTTCACAACATCTGGAGATGCACTTTCCATGTCTTGTACAGAAAAAGATGGCTTTTATTAACCCCACAATGGGGTTATTTGCAAGATAAAATAGGAGGAAATTAGAACACAAACTAAAACACATAGATACCAGAAGAACAGCAGAACAGCGACAGTCTCATGCTGAGTCGAAACCAAAAGAATAAAAATGTGTCTTCAAACAAGTTTTAAAAGTGGACAGCGAAGGGCCTTGCCTAACATTCAATGGGAGGTCATTCCAAAAGGAACGCCCAGCAACAGAAAAGGCGCGATCCTAGGGCTGGGCGATATGACCTCAAATCAATATCGAGATAAATTGAGATTAAATTTTACCTCGATAACGATAAATGCACAATAAATTCCCCCCGTGGACCAAAATCAAAATAAATGCAGGAAATGCATGTTAACTATTTTTTTATTGACCAACTGGTACACATTACTTTCAATGAAAAATAAAAGTACAAAAATCATTTGTATAAACATTCCAAATAGTTTGCTTTGCATGACTTGAACAATGTCACAAAGAACAGGAGAAAAAGGGTACCCCTCGCAAAATCTTTTTCTGCAAATAGATTGTGCCAAGATGCTGTAATGATATGTGCAAGGCCCTAGATTTGTGTGGTCTCTTGTAAACAATATAAATAATGCCAAATAAAAAAATGCTAAATAAAATGAAGAAAAAATGTCAACGCAAGCCAAACAAACAAGTGTGCATCTTCAGGAAAATGTGCCGTCTCGAGTACTCTGGTGCGCAGTCACCACTTGCCGTCGATGTAATGCACAGTCAGGCTCAATCAGGGATCCATGTTGCGACTCGACCAGACCAAGTCGGATGTGGATGCAAAATGCTTGACATGTCTAAGCTCCCGACCCGATGTTGTCCATATCGGGAAGTACGGTTTGCGACAAATATTTTCGTAACTCTTGTCGGCTACTTTCATGAAGCGTTTAAATCCTGTGCGCGCCACTGTAACAAGAGGAGCTAAATCTTTAGCTATGTGCTAGGCTATCGCGTCCACCTCTGAGACGTTCTCTCGTATGGTGTCGCCTCCATTAAAGGGCTGTTGTCACTTGTCGAACTTTGCTTCTCACATTGAACTTTCAGCACAGCATGGTTGTGTTGTGGGTGGTGAAAAAGAAAAGGTTGGACGCGCTGTTTTGGGTGCTTACGGCACAATTTGTAGTTTGTGTTCTTTTGCTCAAACGTCGTTTTTATGGAACCCAAAACATTCCAAATGACAGATGTCGAATTTCTTTTCGGGACAAGCGCAACAGGAACAACTTCAACTAACGTTACTTCGTCTTCAGCCGTGTCAGTCGCTTCTGGATTTGAATCGCCAGCTACTACTGCGTCGTCTGTTTTCTTTCCTGTTCAGATGGGTGGAGTCACGTGACTAGTCGTGCTTTAGCCGTCTTAAAGGGGCATGAACATTTCCGCAGACAAAAGACTTTACCGTCGTGGGCAAAATGATGTCGGTCACTGTAATAAATTTTGGTAATGGTAAATTTTTGATTTATCGCCCAGCCCTACGCAATCCCACCTGAGGCTGCGCTTAGTCCTCGGCACCTCCAGCAACATTTGGTCTGCAAATCTGAGGCTGCGGGGGTGGAGGAGCTCAGAGAGGTACAATGGGGCGAGGCCATTTGAAGATTTGCAGATGAACAGAAGTATCTTAAAGCAAACTCAAAAGTGCACTGGGAACCATTGAAGAGCGGCTAAGATTGGACTGATGTGATCTGTCTTCCGAGCGCCGATTAAAAGGCGATTGGCAGCATTTTGGACCAGTTGGAGGCACTTGAGCGAGGACTGGCTGACTCCAAAGTAAAGTGCATTACAATAATCAAGCCTAGATGTATCGAAGACATGGATTACTTTACGTGCTAAGTCCTGCTGGGAAAGAACGGGCTTCACTTTAGCCAGCTGCCTAAGATGAAAGAAGCTGGATCAAACAACAGCACCGATCTAATTTAAAATCACTGTCCAATTTAAAACCCAAGTTTAAGACTCTTGGCTTTAGATAAAATACCAGGGGGTAGAGGTCAACAGGGTTGAAAGAAAAAGGGCCACTGGGATCAAACATCATAACTTCTGTCTTCTTTTTGTTGAAATGCAAGAAATAAAGTGACATCCAGATTTTGATTTCCTCTAGACTGGACAAAAGTGGTCTTAAGGAGAAAACGTCTTTTTTGCTCAGCAGGACATAGATCTGAATGTCATCCGCATAGCAATAGAAGGAAATTCCAAACAGCAAGGGCCCCAAAACAGAACCTTGTTGAACACCGTACGACAAAGGGGCAGAGCGGGACTCAGCGCAACCTAGGCAAACGCAAAAGGTCCTGCCAGCCAAATTGGATCTAAACCAATCTTCACCACTAATGCCCACCTGGTGCTGTAAATGAGCCAGAACAATATTGTGGTCCACTGAGTCAAACGCTGCAGTTAGATCTAACTAGACAAGACACACATAGTCTCTAGTGTTGTTTGCCAGAAAGATATCATTATGAACTCGTAGCAGGGCTGACTCTGTGCTGTGCATTTTCTTGAAACCTGACTGGAAAACCTCCATGACATTGTGTTCATCCAAGAAAGATTCTAACTGCATTTGCATAACCCTTTCCAGAATTTTAGAAATAAAAGACAATCTGGAAATGGGTCTAAAATTTGACAACACATCTTGGTCAAGGCCAGGTTTCTTAAGCAGGGGTTGCACCACAATATGTTTCAAATGTTGGCGGACTACACCACAAGAAAGACTGCTATTGATAATGGCCAAAACCGATTCACCTATACTTGGGAGAACTTACTTCAAGAACTGTGAATGGACAGCGTCGTATGGTGAGCCGGATGGCTTAATATGGAAAACCACATCCTCCAAAGATGACAAGGAGATCACCTCAAAGGAATATGTGGTTTGAGCAGTTCAATTGATTATTCTGTATTTTACAGTATATTTTCAAATATATGCAACTGGTGTGGGATCCAAGTATTGCACAGGCCCACAAAACAACTTTAACAAAAATCTTGTTTGTCTGTGTTTATCAGCAATAAAAAACATGCACTATATAAATATTGTGTTGTATTGTATTGGGCTACAAGAGTTGATAAGCACCACACAATAAGATGCTGTCAATGCTAGGTTTTTCCTAGTTTTTATAAGAAAAAAAGAAGAAGAAAAAAACCCATCCCAAATTGAGGGGGGCTTGATAAGAAACTAATAACTTTTCACATTGTTTTGACCAGGGATGGGCAACAGCCCCTGACCACACCCGAAGTGGCCCCTCGAGCAACTAAAAAAATTGGGCCGGGGAAAACAATTGGGGAATTGTTCATTTATTTATTTATTAATTTATTTTTACAAACAATAAATTCTTCAAAAAACACAGGCAAAAATTCAGTATACTTTGGCCACAAAAAAACAGGGGTAAAGGGGGTAAAGTCCTGGGAAACACATTACAAATTGAAAATGTGAATAACTATTGAAAGGGAAAAAAGAAAAAAAAACATATGTGAATATTCAATTTCGCGAATGCCAAGCTGCAAATATGTAGTGGTCCAGTGCAGTTTTAAGTTGAAATATCACCTATCACCAATAGATGGCAGCCATGTCTTAGCTGCACTTTCACTGGGTCTTAACTGCCCTATATTATAACATGAGTTGGCCTCATTTTATTGCGTATTTGCAATGATATGCAGTACAAACATGTTACCTCAATATTGTCAAAATTTTGAATGAGTTCAGTTTACTTTTGTGGGAAAAAAATGAGTAACCCATAAACCTATATATCGTCACGTGTGTGTCGTTAGACCGTCGTCAGCCTGAAAGATGAGATCCGAGAGCTGAAACAGAAGCTTCTAAACCAGGACTCTGTAATTTCCACTCAGCAGTTCGAGAAGCAGGCACTGCAGGAGCAGCTGGATTTACAATGCAGGTATTACCACACAAAATAGCCACTGAAATGACAAGGAAGTGCCTTCTCCTGATTGGTCCTTTTCTACTCCAGGAAGTACCCGGAAGTGTCTGAGCTGCGCCAGAGTCTCCAAGCTGCGCAGTCGTCATGTTCGGAGCATGTCATTAAGATCAAGGTAAACGCACACACACACATAAGCCAGCCATGCAAACACCAATAATTTTGTGTGTTTTCTTCCCCCCCCAGGAGTTGGAAAGGTGTCTGTCTCTCCAGGAGCAAGACTTAGCCATCGTAAAGTGCATCAAGTCCGAGGCCAGTAGGGTGCCCAACCTGGAGAAGGAGCTCAAGCGTCTACGAGAGGAAAACATTTTCCTCAGGTCAGGCTTGTGTTTTCATAGAGGTTCTCCATTTGCTGTCTACCATTTTGAATCGAAGTCGCCATTTTAGGCTTGCTCTTGCTTTTTGTTTGGATCTTTCAAATAGGAAGGTTTTATCGCGACAATATTGCAGTATTCCTACCAGAAAGTTTTAGATCATGAACAAGGAAGATAAAATGTGGAACACGGCCGCATGTCTACGTTCATCTGCACTCCGTATCAGTTCGAGGTAATTTAACATATCTTTACATCTTAATATTGAACATATTGTAATGTCCCCCGCAAATGATCAAGAATAGACACAGGCACTGGTGAACTTTCAATCGCTTTGCTGTATAAATGGTAAAAATAACCCTTAATAAGCACTCTCATACACATGCTGCTGAGGACCATAACTCACGTTGAGTCACTTCCAGCAAATTCTTCATTTGTTTTCGTCAACGATGACTATACTATTTCGTTAACGGCCCTTTTTTCATGACGATAACGAGACAATGACGAGCTAAACTTTGCTCTACGTTGACGAAAACATGACGTGACGTAATTTAATATTCGTTGACAAGACGAGTCTGGACAAAATTGTTAGTGTGTCGTCCGTCAGACGTTAAAATTTTATGACATCCCTTCCTATTGTACATGTAATCTGTCGTTCAAAAATTGCGATGCTGGTGCAACCAATCCTGGTTTAGGCGTCTGTGGTCATTTGTCTCGGCTTACACACACTGACACTCTTTCCTTTGACGGACCATGGCAACAGTCACACTCGGTAGGCTACTTGGTTCTGATAGCAAGCTGTTCAAAGTAAAGAAGACATATGATAGTGTGTACTTAATGCTACTGTATTAGAACAAGTCTACTACAAGTCTATGTTGTTAACACGTTTTTAATTTGTTTATTAATGTTGCTTTAAGTGAAATAATACGATATAAAATGATTTGGTGCTCGGCTTATTTTGGAGCAATGAGCAATGATTCCACTGCTACCACTTTTATCTGATTGTAATGCATAATCTTTAGTAGTCAATTAGAAAGTCTTTGCTATTGGGTGGAAAATCTTATTTGCCTATTTTTAACTAAAACGGAATAAAACCTTGAGTTTTCATTGACTAAATTCACGAAAACTAAACCAAGACTTTTTTTTTGGTTTCCGTCGACTAAAACTAGAATAGGAATGACTAAATGTGACAAAAACTAATAAACATTTTTATCCAAAAGACTAAATCTAAAATGCCTGCCAAAAACAACACTGGTTGACACCCACATCACTCACCAGGCCAGGTCCCGCCCTTTAAAGCAATACAGACATTAGGCACGTTAAGTCACAGATAGTACAGTAGATGTGAGGATGGCGAAGACGACACAACTAATACTTGCAGCTCACATGCACATTATTTTGTTTAACAATGCTTCTTAACCAAGCAAGGAAGTTTAATGACTGGCTAATATGATGAAGTCATCACATTCATTTCTATAGCCCTTTGTCAACGATGTTTCCGTCAAAACAAGCTTGAACAAATGAATCAACCTGCCTAGATTGTCTTTGTCACTCGCGAGGAGCAGTCTTCCAAAGTCCTCAGTCTGAGGAGGCCCAGGAGGAACAGCTGAAACTTCCTGCTCCCGTGTGGTTTTTATTTGCATCACAGCATAAGCAATTTGAATATGCAACTCATACAGAATGGAAAACTTGAACATTGACTTTATCACACTCGCCCACGCTCTTCCTGCTTATTCTAACAGTTTCAGTTTACAAGACATCTTTTGGTTCACACTTCTGCTAAGTTTGAGCTGACCGGTTTCCTGTTCTGCTTCCTGCGCTGACACTTCTGCTAATTCTAAACCACAAAGAGGAGCATGTTCACTTGTGAGCTTCTGACCTTTAAGCATAGGTTTGAAACTTGATAACATGACAAACTTAAATTTCTTCAACACCCTTAAACACAGGAATGTCTCAAAGGGCTTCACATGCCCGTACTTCACAAATATTAATGGCATCCCCAGAGATGGGGAATCCCCTTCCAGGATGATCAGGATAAACAGATGCGTAGTGGGCAACATTAAGCACATATGATGATATACATTGGTAGTTGAAATTATGTGAAAATCTGAAAGTAAATCAAATGCAGCGCTGCAGGTTGACCACTTGCGTGAAGTCGGTCACTGCCCAATTCAATAGAATACATCCATCCATCCATTATCTGCTTCTCCTCACTAGGGTCACAAAAGTCACTGATGGTGTAGTGGTACACTCGCCCGAGTTGTGTGCGGGCAGCGTGGGTTCGGTTCCCACTCAGTGACGGCGTCTATGTCTACCCTGTGACTGGCTGGCAACAGTTCAGGGCCGCCGCGCCGGATCATCACGTTGTCGTCGTGCGGTGGCAGAGTACCCATACGGGGAAACCAAGAATGATCCAAAAACCCGGCGTCCGAACCGAAACTCAGTTTCGCTCCCGGACCCACACCTCTATGAATAGAGGTGTAGCCATACGAAACTTACTTCTAGGGTCACGGGGGGTGCTGAAGCTTATCCCAGCTATCTTCGGGCTGTAGGCGGGGGACACCCTGAACTGGTTGCCAGCCAATTGCAGGGCACACAGAGACGAACAACCATCCGCGCTCACATTTATACCTAGGGGCAATTTAGAGTGTTCAATCGACCTGCCATGCATGTTTTTTTTGGAATGTGGAGTACCCGGAGGAAACTCCACACAGGAAGGCCGCAGCCGGGATCGAACCCACGACCGCTGATGTCTCTCATTGTTGAGGCCATTGTGCTAACCAGTCGGGCCACCGTGCCGCTCCTATTGAATACAATACAACTTTATTTTAATAGCTCATTTCATAACAGTTGCAGCTGTAGCAAAGTACTTTACAGAGAGTAAAACACAAAGTAGCTCGAAGGACCAATTTTATGTCAGGTTCGCCAATTTGACATATAGGGTTCATAGCCGAAAGAAGAGAGGCACTCAGCTCAAGTGGATACAGAGAGGTTAACAAAGTTTTTTTGACAACTTCATCTCCCTTCTGTTCCTCGATGTTTTTCACACATTCCCTTTTATAACATCGAGGAATCAGATTACACTTCGAGAAATCAGATTACATTCAAGGGTGGTACAGTTCGTCTTCTCAAAAGCTGGTTTAGTCCGGTTTATCATTGGCGTGCCGCCATGGGTCGCAGCTGACTTTGACGTCAACATCTTTTATCAGGACCCAGCACGATGTTGCTTGCTTCAGACTTCGATGCCAACTTATCAGGGCTCCACACGATGTTGTTTACTTCATCCTCACTTCTGAAGAAGTGCCACCGCCCTGCCAATTGCAGACACCTCTCTGCAGTAGAGATGTCCTCCTGTACCTCCACTCTGACTGTAAACACTCAAGCATAGTCCACTCCACTAATTTGCAACATGTCATGCGCACCATATATTGAAATAATGCTGCGTCATGGCAAATGTATAATAACCTCTAAATATTATTCTAACATTCCCCCCTGTTTATTCTACATTTGCCCCAAAAATTATCATCAATGGAACTTCCATGGATTTAATTCCATCAAATCACTAGCTTGATAGCAAATGTAAACCCCTCTATTTTTCTTTGTTTTACTTTAATGTATTTGAGAGTTTTGGATTAACGAATAGGATCTCCCAGGTAAATTCAGTCATCATCATCAACTTGGTCATCAGTGTCTCCTCCATCACCAGCACCTCTGTAATTAATCAAAGGATATATTTCCTGTAGTTTGGAATTTGTTGGAGCGAGAGCTGTTGAGATAAGTCGGACAAGCAAAGCGCGAATGCAGGGAATACAACAACATCCACACAGTACAAGGATTGAGGTGAACATTGTTATAGAAATCATTACAGAAAATACCATATTTTTATATTTACCAATCATTTTGTTCCACCACTCATCCCATGCACAGGTAGTCACACCTGAGGGTTCCTTCATCTTATGGTTCAGGGTGCGCAAGCCTGCAATGGCTCTTGTGAGGGACCCTTCCAGAGAAGTGTTGTTAGGAATGAAAGTACAACATTGGTCCCCAAACATGGCGCAAACCCCTCCTCTCTCTGCCAACAGCATGTCCACCGTGATGCGGTTTTGAAATGCCATGAGTGATGTTGCTGCCAATTGTTCTTTAATAGCTATAAATCCTTCTTCAGTGAAGTTCCCCAATCTTTGCACGTTATAGTGTATGTAGTTTATTCGATCCACATTCTTATTCGGTGTAATCCAAAGAAGAATGGACTCGAACCCCGCTGCGATTTGATTTACCAACTTATACTCATCTGGTACGCCCCTTGGTTGGCCAATTGCATCCAAATAGGTCACATGACCATCCCTCCAGGAAGCACTTCGTCTTTTCCTGGCGTAATAATAGTGGAATTTGTGGGCTTCAACTGCTCTTTGAATGTCCCTTGCTGTGGATGGAAAAATAGACACTGGTAAGGGAAGTGACACCAATGCACAAGTTCGAACTGCGTCCTTTAATGAATCAAATAATTTAGTACCCCCGCACCACCACCACACGTCGCTGCGTGGCAGTAGTGTACCTGCTTGGAGCAGAGTTGTTTTGCCCCACGCTGATGATAAGCTTCCCACTCTATTTTGTGTTCCTGTGAGATTAACACAAGTAAAGTTAGCCACTGCCACATCGGTAGAAAAGATAGGCTTATCTTTTGTTGCCTTAGTCGCAGGGTACACATCATTCCAAGCAATGCAATCCGCATTAGGTGTTAATTTTGTCATTACTTCTAAAAGACATGTTGATGCAAGAGCTGTTGGAATTACTCGTAGCAATGGTCTCGGAACCATGCATGAAAAACAGCTTTTACTGCAACTAAAACTACACAACACAAAATCTCAATTTTTATCCACGCGAAAATCATGTCAACCGAGAGACCCCTAATAGGGTAGGGTGGCTTATAATTCTTCACTGGCCTAAAATGTTTTCAGATCCTATTGATCTGCTCCCACCTATAGTCACCAGACTTGCCTGCCTTTCCCTTGTCGGGTGTCTGAGTTGAGATGACTTTTTTACAATGCACAAGATGTATGTTGCTTGGGGAAACTGTCCTCGTTTTGGGCTTATGTTTCCCTGAGAATTGTGTCGAGCACACATCATACAGGATCTACAAAAATCTTTTTGAGAGTAAATTAAAGCAATAATTGAATAACAAGGACACTGACATCAGTGAGTTAAAATAAAAATGAATGACACTAACACGCAGTAGACACCAAAAAACAGCAGAACCGTGAACAGTCTCAAGTTGCGCCAAAAGCAAAGGAATAAAAATGTGTCTTCCAATGAGTTTAAAAAATGGACAAAGAGGGAGTTTGCCTAACATTTATTGGGAGATCATTCCATAGTGAAGGACCGGCAAGAGAAAAGGCTCAATCCCCTCTGTGGCTCCAGTTAGTCCTCGGCACCTACAGTAGCATTTGGTCCGTAGACCTGAGGCACCCGGCAGGTGGGTTGGGGTGGAGGAACTCAAAGAGTAAGCTGAGGCAAGGCCATTTAAAGATTTGAAGACAAACAGAAGTACCGTATTTTCGCAGTCATAAGGCGCACTTAAAAGTCCCAAATCTTCCCCTAAACTAACACAGCGCCTTGTGAGGCGACTGCGCTCATTATATGGACAAAGTATCACTCGCGACCATCAACCCTTTTACTCATTGGGCTGTTCGGAGTGCATGTTAGCACACCCTGCTGGACAAAGTGTGAGTCATCTATGCTTCAAAGTGACCATGACTATACATTATGTGACTATGGTGTTTGGGTGATGGTGTGGGAGAAAGCTGGACAAAAGGGCAGCTGTCCACAATGTTGTAGTCTGTCTTATCATTTATGTTATTGCAAGCAAGAAACGTCCCAGGTTTAGACAACAGACAAAAAGCCCAAAGCATAAAAGCACATCTCTCTAAACAGCCATGCAAATCTCTCTAAACAGCCATGTGATTTGGCTGAGTCTGAGTGGCTCCCAGAAGGCATTGCTCTAATGGCTCCTAAGAAGCCATTGCTATATCATTTTGTGTTATTTTTATTTCTTTTTGGTATATTGATGGCATGCGAGATACATGTTTTGTGTTAATCTTTTTTCATTCTTTGCTTGTATGCTGAGTTATTTTTTTTTTTTTTTTTTTTTTTGAAACCGTGACTAAGGAGTGTGGTGATCAGTGAAGTCCCTCCCCTGACGTAGTCTTGTAGACTATTGCCATGATACCTATTATTGGTTAGAGTCATTGTTAATGATAGCGATTGTCAATGGTATCATGGCAACTGTCTTTGAAATGTGGCGATTGCTTATGGTATTGAGGCAAAGTGAATTGCCATGGTCTGAGTCAGCGCGAGCAGCCGAGCTATTGCTATGCTAAAACGCGCCCAGTGTGTGCTTCAAAGACAGAAATAGCACCCTCAACAGGTGTTGCGCCCTTTGAGGCAGCGCGTCCTATGACTGCGAAAATACAGTATCTTAACATGAACTCTAAAATGCACTGCGGGCCAGTGAAGAGAGGCCAGAATTGGGTTTTTACGCTCACTCTTCCAAGCTCCAGTTAGAATGCGAGCAGCCACATTTTGCACCATTTGGGAGACACTTGAGGGAGGACCTCCAAAATTGTATGCGTCAATTGCTGTAGAATCCAATCAGCGACTTGCAATTCGGTTATCATCACTTAATTCCCAAGATGGGGCAGAAGAGATAATAGATACGGCAGTAAATAGGCCAACAACTAGTTCAACTAAATGCAGAACAATATAAGTATTTAGTCATGTTTTAAACATTTCTACTGAGGTAGCGCCTCTAATATCCATGGGTAGAGCATTCCAAAGCACTTCTGCCCGAATAGAATGATACGGTGACTTGTCTTGACATGACAATGTTGATTGCTTTGTTAATACAGGGAGAGTCGAGATAACTGCAGCCTGCTGAAAGAAGAGGCTGAGGGCCTGAAGAGGAAGCTGGAGCGCATGGCCAAGACCAAAGAGGATTTGGTCAACATGGAACTGGAGAAAGAGGTACCAGAAAAATTGCAAATCAGCATTTAGATCATTTTTGGAGGTATGAGTCATTACATTATTTGTTACTTGGTTGTGTTTACATGATTTTTCACCACACAGAGGTTGACGGAGAAGGTCAGAGCATGGGAGAACCTCGGTCAATCAAGTGGACTCAACATCAGGTCAGTGTGTGCGTGCGCACGTGCGCTAGAGTGCGTGTGTCTGCATGAGTGCCTGAGTGATTTTTTTATTTATTTTTCTTATTTTAAAGGACCCCGCCACCAGTGTAATGTATCATGAGACCTGTAGGTGGAGCTGTGGTATTTCTCCAAAACAACCATTTCAAGGCTATTTGTTTCTGTGCGTCTGTTGCGTGTGTTTGTGTTAATTGCCTGCCTTGTGTTTGTCTTAATGCTTTCCAGTCCAAACAGGTAATGAGAGAATGATTGCATGTTTCCTTTTGAGCAGCCGAGAAGATCTGACAGATGATAAAACACTGCGAGTCGACCTAGACACGTACACGCACGCGTGCACGCACTCACACTGAGCGTGTCTGTGATTAAGTGTGACAGTGATGCAAACAGAATGTTAAATGGAACATAACCTCTGGGTGTTTAACTTGACTTGGGCTCGTGTTGAGGAAGCAAAAAAGTCCATCCATCCATCTTCTGTATCGCTTCTCCTCACTAGGGTCGCGGGGGGTGCTGGAGCCTATACCAGCTATCTTCGGGCAGTAGGCGGGGGACACCCTGAAATGGTTGCCAGCCAATTGCAGGGCACACAGCGACGAACAACCATCCGCGCTCACACTCATACCTAGGGGCAGTTTAGAGTGTTCGATCGGCCTGCCATGCATGTTTTTGGAATGTGGGAGGAAACCGGAGTACCCGGAGGAAACCCACGCAAGCACGGGGAGAACATGCAAACTCCACACAGGATGGCTGGAGCCGGGATCGTACCCACACCCGTTGCTGTTTCTCACTGTGAGGCCATCGTGCTATCCGGTCGTCCACCGTGCCGCCCAAAGCTTTTGAAGCAAAGAAGTATTAACTTTTAATTGACTTGCACCTTGTTGATACATTTCATCAGCCAACTTCTCATGTCACACATGAGAACGATGTCACTATGATCTTCTAGAGTACCGTATTTTTTCATTGTTTTCTGACGTGATGCTGTTTCAGATATAATAAAATAAATAGAACAGACCCATGGGTTATAGTGCTGTACATTTGCACGTCAAAAATAATATTGTTCATCACAATCAGCCATTTGCCAACTTGAGAAATGGTTTGGTGCATTTATCAGCAAAAAGCCTGGTTTCTCTTTTCACACGAAGGTCAATGCAAATGAGCTGAGGTGCCGCTCACAATCAGTAATGTGTCCGGTCACCTCTAAATAGCTGTGGTTGCCAGTTGAGGTCCAGTGATGTGTTGCTATGGCAACAGAGTTGTGTGAATCCTCCACCAAAACGTCATGTTTGTTTTACTTAAATAAAGTTGGATTGTGTTTGGACGCCACCCATCTTAGATGAATTGCTCGTCTTCAACTACGTTTATTGGCCTGTAGTTCATCGCTATCCACTAGGCAAGAGCATTCGTGCGCCTGTCTGTCGCAGACTTGCCAATTTGCGGGGTGTTCTCGAGTTTAGTATGGCTAGGAGCTCTGCTATGGCTCGCTCCATTCCTTGTGTCTTCTCTGCTATCGTTAGCTGTGGCTGCAGTGGTGACTAGGTGCTTTGCATTTATGACATTGGCACAACTTGAGCTGCCTCTGTGTTAAAGAATGTCTTTCCTGCAAAGAATCTTGCAGCGTCCGGTGCCGTCAGGCCTTTACAATTTAAGTGAATAACTGACAATTTAAGTTTTATCAGTGTGTGACTTCAGGGTGTGATTAATAATGTCCATCCTTCCCAAAGCAACTCAAGCACAAGAAGCGATTAAAAGACAAAACACTCTAAATGAATTAAATATAACAATGTAAATTGATCTAGATTAACGCAAAAATTTAACAACCCCATCTAGAACATCTTAGTATAAAATGTGATGAATTTTGTCGCATCCCCACAGAAAAGGTTTCTTTTTTCCAACAAGCAAAAAAACTGAGTCCTTCGAGCTAAAGCATACAGCTCACTTCCTGGTTCTCTACCAATCATCAACCATTTTCACACCCGTCCAAAAAGCCGTCAATATTCAGCCCCAGAAGCCTGTTTCTCTTCACAACATGACATTTGGTAGGGACGTCTGTCATGACCAGCCCACATAAAAAGTGTGCCTGAAAAGAAACAGGAAGGCTTCCATTTTTTTTTTCTTGTCTTTTTTTTGAAGCGGCCGTTTTGGCACAATTGCGCCCTTTAAATATTGGGGAGTAATTAGGGCTGTGACGATAATTTGATATTGCTATGTATCGCGAGTGGGTGGGTGATTGATATCAATAAAAAATGGTTTAGATAACTTATCGAGCTCAAAAAAATATATAAACGGAGCAGATTCGACCTATCGCTGCCCAACTCGTCACAAACTCCCTCCCACTGAGGAAATACAACCTGAGGCTTACGCATGCGCCGCTGAGCTAGCGTGACTCAAAACAAACAAACGGGAAAAAAAACGGGTGGCGAAAGGTGGACTTACCGGCTGACTTGAGGAAACGGCCCGTAGCTCCGTCTCCCAAGAGCTCCGGAGAAGCGAGGCGGGCGTACGTAGCAGTAAGCCGCTAACGAGCACCCTCCCCGGACACGCACGGGACGAAATGGCCCATAGTTCCGTCGCAAGGGAGGCCGGCGTGTGTTTGACTTTTTTTCTAGTTTGTTTTGAAGGTTAAATGTTACATTTTAAAATAAAACAAATGGGAATCCTGCCCTTTTCCCTTTTTAATTTTCAATACTAAAAAAAAATAAAAATAAATAATTCAATATATATCGATATATCGGCCAATATGACATACTTGCGTCACGATATAGTTTTCAGCCATATCGCCCAGCCCTAGGAGTAATATTCAGCAGCTTGAATGGGTGTGTTGGAATTTGATCGGCATGACTGTCACAAATGACCCATGATTAAGTCTCAGGAAACCATGCCCAGCCCCCAATGCCATTTTGGTTTGAAGTGGCCATTTTACGGTGGTTTTGGTCGATTGCTTCCAAATTTTAACTCCCGTAAATGAGACAAGTAGACAAATGGGGTTTAGTTTTTCGCTTTCTCAACTGGATATATAGTATTCCAAATGGATGCATAAAACTGAGCAGAAATCAAGGTGAATCCGTGATTTTTTATCTTTGTATCTCACCATCTGTGCCTGAACCAAATCCATATTCTGTGCACTCTCACGCATAGAAGCTTCTGTAGTTGGAGAAGTGGCGCGGTACTGCCGGCCCGAGGTAAGTGAACCATTGCGGAGCGCCATAATGACACCATAGCCTTTGATGAGCTTCATCTCAACCGATGTGATTACACCAAGGAGATTGGACTGCGGCGCGTCTCTGCTATCATCAGTCACCTTTTGTAATTGACAAGGCAGTGCCCCAGCTTGCATTTGTTAGAATGCCGTTAGTTTGTGCCGTTCGTTCCCCTGCAGACTGCTTTGATGATCTCTTCAAGTGTCGGCGGCTGGCTGCGCCTCCGTGCTGTGGATTAAGCCAAAAATAAACAAGTGCATTGCACATACCGCTGGCAAAGGGCAGCCGCATGACTGAGGCTCAAAACAAAAGGTTAATGTTGCAAATAAATATTTAGAAACTTCCCCTCCTGCTCCTGTTGTGGTGCATTATGCCTCCTCTTCACTTTGTCTTGTCCCAGCAGTGCTGTGGATGTTTATAAACAAGTCACATCTAATTTGCCCTCTTGTAAGGACGGATCGATTCAAGATAGTTCAGTGCTCCTTCGTCCACACGGTAACTTACCTTGCAGAACAGCAACGTGATGTGTTTTTATATATCCTATTCAGTATTATTTTCCATTACACTAACTATTCTCTTATTTATCTAATTTATATATTTATCTGAATTATTGTTGTATTGCACTGGAGAGGGGAGCTCTCTAATCTCGTTGCACACTGACAATAAAGGTTTGTACAATGACGATAAAGGGATTTCTGATTCTGATTAGTTAAGACATTGGGTAAGACGTGGCAATATCCAATATTTCATCCCACCAGTCTTGCTGAAATAGTGTCGGTGAATCTGTGACAAATGGCCCCTCACGTCTGATTTATTTATTAATTTTTTTTGGGGGGGGCACTTAATCCACAAAAGGGTCAGTAAATTTTGACACAGTACCCACAGTTTTTAAAAAAACAAATAGTTTTGATTAAGGATGAATTTGGACAAATTTTCCAAACGGAGTTTGTAAAAGTACCAGCCCTGGAATTCACCTAATTATGTTTCGATTCATGAAAAATATATTTTTTAATTTAAATATGTTTTAAATTTGAATTGTAAAAATTTAATCATGTCACATGGACTCATTGATAACAGAATATTTTTAGTAAAGTAAAATAAATATTTACATTTATTTATTTTAATAGTTAACAGCATTTCTTGTATTATTTAAATACCTTTTGTGAAGTAAATTTGTCCAACTGCCTATTGAGTAATAAAACTATTTTACGCCCATTTCAGTTTTTGTTTTCAACGCAACCCACCCAGATTTATAATTAGACACATGGCAACGTGCTTAACAACGAAAATGGATATGTTCAGCAGTCTCCGGAGAGTTACGTCATTTCAAAAATGTTGAGTCGCCAGTCAGCCATTGTACTGCTTTGTTGATTGTCCCGTTTACTGCTCTTTGCCATTGTTATCGCATTTTTTTTCAAAATTCTGCCGCGGTTTGTGCTGATGCATTTTTCACATTCTGGCCAACAGTTGTGTGAGTGGCCAAAAAATAAGAATAGGGCACGTAAATTGACCAATTTTGTAACGTTACAGCGTTCATCTTATCTTCTCCTTTAAAATAGGTTTGGAGTGTCTTTTTTTCCAGACAAAAAACTTTTTCCAGTGAATCTCTTACCTCGTTGACACTTTCAGCTGTCACGTCAGCCTTTGTCAGTGTGACAGCTCTGACAAAGGCTGAAAAACAGTTGATAGGGTAGGTTAGGGATCTCGATCAAAACTATTATACAGCGCTAGATTACATGTTGATTATGTACAGTTATTTTGAGCTATAAAAAGAAAAAAAAATAAGCGTTTGTCAATGATAAATTTGAATGTTAAGAACTTCCTTCACTAACATTTAAGGTCAGCTAACGTTAGCATGTATATGCCTAATGCTAAGTTCACGCCAAATCCGTTTGAGCGTTGAGCTTGGGTTACTTCGCTGGCGTTTCACCGCAGTGTTTTTGCACTCAGCCACTTCACTCACGCACACCGGAAGGCAGTGTTTCTCAAACTTTAATAAGCGGAAAGAATTTCATGGCACACCACTTAGCAAAATGATTCACAAAAGTGGATATACAGGTTAATTATGTATCTTCATTCATCTAGTTGAAGGGCAGTTGATTGTTTTCCCTGTTATTCTACGTGGTTGGCATACATGAATTGAGTTCAAAATAAATATTAGAAAATAAATATTTTTGGGTGAAAATAATTGACATTGGCTAATTTTTTTGCGGCACACCTGATGATCTCCCACGGCACATGATTGTTTCAAGGCACACTGGTTGAGAATCACTGGCCTAAGGTAAACACTGAGTGTCATGGCTAGCCTACAGTTGCGAGGTTGTGAATGAAGTTGACATATATATTTTCAAGTATGTTTAGTTTCTTCCATCCATCCATTATCTGTACTGCTTCTCCTCACGAATGTCGCGTAGGGGGCTGAAGGCTATCCCAGCTATCCAAGACTCCACTTGAACACTGTCTCCAGACCAGGCTACATCACTGGTCTCACCACAGTTCTATAAATCTTTCCTTTCATTTTAGCTGAAACTCTTCTTTTGCACATCACACCTGACACTTTTCTCCACCCGTTCCAGCCAGCCTGCACACGCTTCTTCACTTCTTTTCCACACGCACCATTGCTCTCGACTGTTGACCCTAAATACTTAAACTCTTCCACCTTCTTAGTGTCTTCTCCCTGTAAGATCACTCTTCCACTTGGGTCCCTCTCATTTACACACAGATACTTTGTCTTGTTACGGCTAATCTTCATTCGTCTCCTCTCCAGGGCAAACCTCCACGCCTCAAGCTTCTCACTACAGATCATAATGTCATCTGCAAACATCATAGTCCATGGACATTCCTGTCTAACTTTGTATGTCATTTGCCATTACCATGCCAAATAAAAAAACAAAACACCAAACAACCAAAAAAAGAAACAAACAAAAAACATCTACTTAAGTGTGACTGCACATTTGATCATTTTTTTATTTTGGGTTTCCT